>NW_010548445.1:0-32090 GCF_000687285.1 Phaethon lepturus
CTGCCGCCGCCGCCCTGAGCCCCGCCCACGCATGAAAAGTTGAAAAGAAAAAAAAAAAAGATGAAAAAAAAAAAAAGATGAAAGTCCCCAACCCAAACTACAGAGAGCAAGAGAACAGAAAGTAAAACATTTATAGGGAACACATGGCTGAGCCATAAAAAGCTTAGACTAGTGAATAGAAGCAAAATATATGTTCAGATGACAGTGACCTTTACCTGTTAAGGCAGCAGGAAATTCATATTTTGAGGGAGTGGTTTTGAATTTTGTTTGTTTGGGTTTTATTGGTTTTGGGCATGCCCACTCTCAGATGAATTCTTCCTGGCATTAGAATTTAAATCATAATTTCATATCAACAGAGTAGCAAAACAATGATGTAATAAGTGTATATTTGGAACAAACTTTTTTAGAAAGTTTGTGATCTAAATAATATTAAACAGGAAAAGTTACTTTCAGATATTTGCTAAGTCAAATTTTTCTCAAACCTCAAGAATGTCAGGCACATCATGAATTACAACAGTTAATTTTGCTGTGGAATGTTTTATATAGCAATAGTTCTCAAGAACATCTGTGTCTTAAAAAGAAGTTTGAAGACATTAATAATATTGTATCAGCATCTCTAAATCATTTGCTGTCTAAGGACTGAACTGTAGTTTAACAGCCTACGGCAAAGTCATGGACCATTAAAATGTTCTCAGAGATGTTTAATTATTCATTAGTCATTAACTCACACCAATTGTTCTATCAAAACACGAAGTTTTTCATGTAAATGCTGGAATTTCTTTTCATTTCACTATTGTAATGTGTATTTGGAAATGTAATGAGTTTTTAATATTTAAGTCTGAAAATATTCCCCACCAAACAAAAAAGGAAAAAAAAGATATAATAAATTGTTAAAACCTGTTAAAAGAGTAGTTTTTTCATATTTCTGGTAGTTCCTAGAACGATGGCCATGCCATCCGAGATGCATAGAGCACCATTTCAATGGACCACCTTGTGAATTATTCAAATATATTTCAGACCATCACTTAAGTATTTTCCTGTAGGCACCATGTTCACAACTGTCTGTTTCTCATCACCTGTATCAGGCAATGCACTAGATTTCTACTTTTTGCTAGCTGTTGGGGTCACACTGTATTTAATGACATCGGGCCAGGATGTTAGCTGAACAGCAATTAATTCCTCTTCCTATTTCAACATTTATTCTACAGAGTAGACTTTACAGTCTGCTATGGTAGAAGCAGGAACGTCTCTATCATTGTGTTTTATTCCAGCTATCACAGAAAAACGTGTTTCTTTTCTTTGCTCAGATCCACTGTCATATTCAGTATGCTTGTTTTAGGATGTGACCAGCATCCTGTCAGATCCTTTTTATTTTGTCCCCAAACTGATAATCTTTCCAACCTTTCTGAAGTAATTGTTGTTGGTGTTTTTACCTACAGAGTATCATTGATCTAGTTGACATTTTTCTGTTCTGTCTCATACAGTTTAATGGATTCAGTCCTTTTTCTCATGTTCTGCTCTTCATTAATTCAGATTTATTTTTCTTTACTGTGTACTTTAGCTTGGTTTATAAACTTCCTTCAGACTTACAGTATCTTCCATGACATTTTTATTGTGTTCTTCCTCTATTCATCTGATTTATCACCACTTTTAGTCCTAGAATTCATACTAACTCCTTTATAGGAGAAACTCCATGGTTATCATCTATTCCTTTAGGGATGGGCGAGACCTATGCAAAATGGTAGGTTACCTCAATTTTAACTACTTTTATTTCACTTATTCCTTGGAAACATATGATTTTGTTCATGTCAATCAAAGGTTTGTAGTAGATGGACTATGTGACTTTTCCACCCAGCAAGTTCTATTTTTCATATGTGTACAAGCAGATCGTACACATACTGACTGCTCATTTAGAAGCAGCCCAAAACCAAGCAGTTGGTTCAGCAAGGTACTAACACTTGTAATTTAAGTAAAATTACAAACAAACAAACCAAAGCAACCTATGGAAGAATGGCACAGATTTTTTTGTTGTTTTTAAATTGTATGTATTTTTTAAACCAAATGAAAAAAGATTCTCTGATCGATCTTCAGTTATGAATTATATCTGTAGATCGCATGCTAATGTAATTGCAAGTGCATAAGCAGAAATACAGGAAAATGGTGCTCTTAAGGTTTTCTATTTTGCTTATGCTTCCCCTGACTTGACATATTCTGTTTCCACCAGAATCAGGATCAAAATCCCTCTCTTTTCACACAATAAATACTTCCCTTTAATTCAAAACTTCATAATGTCCCAACTCAGAAAGGAATATTAACCAGCAAACGTGCCCAATCAAGGATGAGGCCGTTCACTTCCTATTGACTATTCTAAAAGTAGCTTTAGGCTCTCTGTTTCATTACATATGCAGAGAAGTCCATTAAGAGTTGGATCCCTAAAAAGATATCCCACATCCAATTGCCCTGAAATTTCTAGTGTGAAAAGCTGTTAGAAATTCAGGCAGAATTCCCTCAGTAAATCAGAAGCCCCACTCTCACAGAAAGACACAAACAGCAACAACAACAAAACATGATTGAAACCTGTGGCTTTCAGCATTTTTGTTTGTTTGCTTTAATGAATTCACTTTTCCTAATAAAAACAGCACAAGAAAATTGCCAGAAATATGTTTTCCATACTCTAGCTAAAATCTCTGACAGTGAATTATTAATATTGTAGTATGGTACTGAAGTAAGACTGGAGCAGGAGCATGTTGACACCTTCTACATATGGTGTATTCTACAAACATGGAGTATTAAAAAAAAAAGAAAAAAACACCAAAAAGAGATGTCTGGGGAATGATTGGAATACCTAAGAACAAATGTTTGATGCTACAACATGCATGCAAAAAAGCTCTATTGGCCCAAGACAGAAAAAACCTTAAAAAACTTCTGGGAGAGTAGGTTTTAGGCCAGATAATTGCTCTATAGGTTTTTATAACCAAGTGTCCTTCTGATACTAAGTACCAAGTATCTATCTGTGTTGAAGCAGTTACCTTGCAAAAAATCAGTACTGGTGCTTTTTTCAGTTTCAGCACATTTTTTTTTTTCATTGTAAGTGTGAGCTAAATATGAACTAAAGTCTACCGCTACCACTGATCTTCAAAGTACAATTTAATACAAATAAAGCTCCCTTGTAAATGGATATTACTGTCTTTTACCTTCCAAGGCAGCGTTAAAACCTCCTGGAAAACATCAAACAATATGTTATATGTTCATTAAACAGTTTTACTCTTCTCAATCGCTATGTTACAGATGTTATTTGAGCTTCTTCCCCTGGCTGCTCTTACCTATTATGCCTCATCTTAAATTTTTTTTATAGAAAAGGAGGTCATTATTTATTTTTTTATAATTCATTAGAGTATCCCAAAGGACTTGGAACTTTTCCAGGTCTTTGTTTTGCTTCTACACTTTTGGCAAAAGAAATAAAAAGGGGGAAATTTATGCTGGAACAATGCCAAGAATAGCCCATTCAATCAAAATCGTGTCTTGGTGCACAGACTATTAGTCAGTCATATCCACATTCTATCTAAATAATTAACTTGTAACACAGAAATTTTAAATTATTGGAATGTCCTTGAATTGTTCATGGGTTTTGCTGCTCACACTGACCGGAAAAAAAAAACCAAAACTGTTTAAAAAAATTCTGATGATACTGCATCCAAATCTAAAATAAACTATGCAGTGCATTAGCTGTAGATGAAGGAAAAAAAAATCAGTTGTGCTAATTTTACTCGCAAACACCACTCTGAATAATTCTGTATGCAATGCAGTCATAAAAACTGTTACGAACTTCCTCTTTCCTACACACAGATTTCAAAGACCATAGGATCAGTTCAACAGAAAATATTCAGCAAATAAGAAAAGGAAATATAAAAAATATCCATCATAACAAGTGCTTTGGTGTCTTAACATCTTCTAAAATTTGCCCCCCAAAATGGAGATGAAATAGCCACATTGTAATTAAAATGCCTCTTCAAACATTAAATGCAGTCAGTAAGAAAAACAGGTAAAACTCTCAAGTAGCCTGGGAACAGGTTATTGCAACGTCCCGCGCCTCGGAAGGAATAACCTCATGCAACAGTACAGTCTGGGGGATGGCTGCCTGGAAAAGAGACTTGCAGAAGAAGTCCTGGGGGTGGACATGTTGATCATGAGCCAGCAAAGTTCCCATACAGCAAAGGATGCCAGCAGCATCCTGGGCTGCACTAGGCAGAGCACGATCAGCCGCTTGAGTGAACTGATCCTTTCCCTAAAATTCCCTACTCGGCGCTGGTGCGAACGCACCTGGAGTGCGATGTCCAGGTCTGGGCTGCCCAGTGCAAGAGAGACATGGACATACTGGAGTGAATCCAGGGAAGGGTCCACAAAGATGATTAAGGAATTGGAGCACCTGTCATATTGAGGAAATGCTGGGAGGAGCCTGGAGAAGAGAAGGCTCAGGGGGAATCTTATCCATGTGTATAAATACCTCATGTGAGAGAACAAAGAAGATGAAGCCAGACTCCTGTCAGTGTTGCCCAGTAGCAAGTCAATGGGCACAAACTCAAAGATATGAAAACCCATGTGAACACTTCTTTTTCTTTTTCTTTTTCTTTTTTTTTTTTTTTTGGTAGTGTGAGGGTGAGTGAGCACAGGACCAAGTTGCCCAGAAAGGTCGTGGAGTCTCCATCCTTGGAGAGAGTCAAAACTCAATTGGACGTGGTCCTATGCAACATGTTCTAGCTGGCCCTGCTTGAGCAGATGATTGTACTAGAGAATCTCCAGAGGCCTCTTCCAACCTCAACTATTCATGATTCCATGATTCTGCTTTTCAGGGAGGTAACAAAAGTTTTCAGTGTCTTTCAATTCTTTTTCTCAAACCTTATGAGTACAAAAGATTTCGTGCTTTAAAACATCTCTCTAATAGGGGAACACAATGTTTTTCCATTACAAGGCAGCATGAACTATTCTTGAGGACATGATGTAAACCTTCATTGTGGAAAGGCAAAAAAAAGGGTATATATCAAATCAAAATGCATACATTGCATACCAAAATGCTATACAGATCAATCTGGACAGAATTAGAGCAACTGTGCTCTTTGACTGTGCTTACAACTGTCTCATTTTTGCTGTATATGAACCTCTGGAAGACTAACTGCTAACAGATATTCAGAAAAGGAAACTTTAGTTTGAAAAGCTTCAATGATCTGTGAGAGCAAGTTTCAAACAGTGCATAATACTTCAGACTCTGTGTTTGTTACATAACTTTCCTTAAGTAGCAACTGAATCAATTATTTTCACTGGCAAGATACTATATTTATTGCATTTTTCTAACTGTGCCCTTCTCAAAACAGAAAAATGTTTCTAGTCATGCATTAGCATGAATGACAAAATTGCTGTTTCCAGGCTACAGCATCTTCTATGTCCTTGCTTTTGTTAATTGTAAAAGCAGCTAAACAACATCAACTTGCACAAATGCACGACATGGAGAATTACCTCAGCCATTGGAAAAAATAAAAAAAGTTAATTAGCGTTAAACTTTCCAACATTGGCCCTTTAAATACCTGTGGGGGAGTCTGCATGACCTTCTCTTAGTGCTATGACCTTGCAAGAGACAAATATGCGTATAGTAATCTTTACAGCCGTAGTCCTTATGGCTGTAAGAAAAATGAACCAAAGGATATTAGTGGAAGGAAGTATACAGTGTTTTGCTTGGAGATTAGTGATGCAAATTCTAGATGAAAAGTAAACAAATGAGCGTGGATTAGCACCCTACATAATTTTAGGAAGTAAGTAACAACAGTAAATAAAAAGGATAATGGTTGAATGAAATCATCCAAAGTAGTATTTGGCAGGCCAGGAGACTGATGGTGTAAAACCAGTATGGTAAAACAAATTTGTGTTCCAGATCCATGGCTACACTGTGACAAACTGGCAGAAAGCAAAAGTAGCTGAGGCTGTTCCTGTGAAAACACCAAACTGCCTTTAAGAAAATAGTGGAAAAGCTAATGAACCACTTGATGCAAGCAGATTTATTTGCATTAGTTCTGGAGTGCATGGTCAAAAGATGGCTCTGAAAAGGAAGGGACTTTTTTCCACTGTTTTTGTTTCATTGTATTTCAAAATAAGGTAAAGGAAAAAAAGAAAGTTCAAGATTTGAAGACGTGAACAAAAGATAATTTCCACTGACATTCATGAATTAAGAGAGAACTGGAAAATGATGAAGGCCCAGTTATGTTCCTAATACTTGGGGTTTTTCTTTGTTTTATCTTTACTTAAAATTACAATCACCAATACAACCAAATTACAACCAAAGGTTGATGGTTGCTGCAGTGGACCCAGCTCTACAGTTATCTAGGAATTCTAAAATCACCTAATATATCTAGAAAACTTTAAAATGGAATCTGTTTCACTGTGTTTCTTACCTGTTTACAGTCTTACATAAAGCAGTGCTTTAAACATAACAAGCTCTCACTGATTCTGTGAAAAAAAAGTAAATATAAATGCCTCTTGTTAGTATACAACGCCCTAATTAGAGCTAATGTTCACACACAGTTTGATGTGTTCCTGGCACTGGACACCAAGTTTTACTAAAAACTAATTCAAGGATTACCAACCTTCCCAGACTACATGGAAAGCTAATAATTATTCAAGTGGGGTGCCCTTGCCCTGTCTACAGTCACATTAATCAGCAGCATGGCTGTTCTAGTGAAGGAGTTGTAGGATAATTCGCAATACATGGCTAGGAAGAAGTCAGTCAGCAGGGAATGCCTCAGACAACAGCCAGTAACATAAGGAGAGGGAAAACGTAGAAACAATTATTTTTTTGTCCTTCAGCCATTCTCAAAGATCCTTTTCTTTTCTGTATTACAAGACTTGATTTACTTTGTCAACAATATGAATACTTATAAAATACATGTCATCAGGTAGGAAGACTAGACATCCATAATTGTTGGGAGGTAAGAATTAGTTGTGAAACATGAATTTCTGATGCACAGTGAGTGTCTTCTTGCAAGCCACTTTCATGCGTTTATTGCATGTAGGCTTTTGCAAATATCTGACATTTTCAAATCTCAGAAACACTATCAAATCATGATTCATGTCACACCACACTGTTTTTAAATAGCAGAAACTCCTCTAGAAAAGTTTTCAATATCAAGAACTGTTTTTATCCTTTGAATTGTAATAATAACCTGTAGTCCTAGTCCCAAAGGTCTACTTGCATAAATATTCAAAACACTGAGAGGTAGTCTAGTCACAGTTTCCAGCAAGCACAGGTAGATGAAAGAGCCTCTTGGACCCATAAAGTAGAAGCACACCAAGCAAGTTAAATTAATATTTGCTTGCCTTGAAACCAGATATAAATACACAAAAATAGCATAAATAGAGTATATAAATATTTTGTCACCTTGTAGCTACTAGTTGAATATTCCTTTACAAATATTTTGTAACACAGATAAACGTAACTATAGAAAGAACATATAATCTCTAAGGGCAAACAGAAGCTGATGTTATAGTCACCCAAATGAGGTATGGGGAAACATATGTAAGTGGTAAAATCTGCAAGAACAAGGGGTGGCATACAAGCAGGCAAGCTACCTGATGGAATCAGAATGGACACTGCAGAATAAGCAAGAGAGATGCCTACCAAAACCAGAACAGCTTCTGATCCTCGCAGTAGGAGAAACGGACGAGATCACCTCTGTTCTTGTTGGAAGGTAACTAAGCAGCGTAAAACATGAGTGATGAGAAGGAAAGAAGAAAGAAAATGCCTGCTTGGATTCCACCTCCCCTTGGCCAAGAGATCTCCAGCCTGGTCTCTTTGACCCGATGACTAAGACCATTGAGGTCCGTAGCAGGAAGTGTTACAGCATCAGCTCCCTGGTATTGTATAATCACACGTAATTTTGGATGAGCTTGATAATTATTTGATGTGGTGATCATGATTAATAACAGGTAAAAAATCACCAGTTTGTGATTCTTATACTTAATTAACATGGATTTAGTAAAATGTTTTGAAGTTTGAAACTGGCCTGGGTTTTTAGTGATTTAAACATTGTCACTGCAATCTCCAATTCTCTGATACAAAACAACCCAAAGCCAAAACGAAGCCAGCCCCCCCATTATGTATTTATGTATGTATATTCAGTTCGAACATAATACTGTGCAGATTATAGTATCATTTCCTGAAAATAAATAACATTCAGATAGAAGTCCATTTGCTCATTCCCATTTTTATTGCACCAGAAGAATTAAGAGGAGAAAATAGAAAACACATTAAAGGTAACTGTGAGGTCTTTTAAATATAATGACATCATAAAATCATTTCACAACAGGGATTTTCAACACTCTATTAATGACAGAGAGGGGGAAATCACCAAAATTAACACTGCCATGCCATTCTATACCTGATATTACTTTCTCTGCAGCAAGTAAATTCTTCTCTCTTATCATTAAGAAATTCACCATATATTACATCGGTGTTCACAGAGCTTAATATGGTTTCCTTGACTTGTTGCTAGTATAATTTTGGTAACTACATCCACAAAAGGCATTGGGAATACGTGCATAATTAAGTGTTGCTCAGCATATAAATTGTGAAATTGCTCTGGCAGTTTCCCATTTTCCAACTTACGACTTAAGTACTCTTTGTGCTACTAGTTTGTGTCATTAATCATATTTTGATATGCACTTAAACTGTACTTCAACTCTCAAGTGATACAAGCAGAACAATTGAGTTGAAGACTATGTATCACCGCATGCTGTCACCACAGTATGGTAAATGCCTAGTGCCTGAAAAAAAGATTTCTAAGTAATTTTTTAATAATAGTAGTTGCAAGTACCTTGTTCAATTATAACAATTTCTTGTTTGTTTTGAAGAACAAACTCTAATTTAATATGATTAAACCTTTGTTAATATTGCAGAATAATGTCCCTAACTGTGAAAATAGAGACGTCATGGTTGAAATAGCTCTATAAATTCAGATTTCCTTCTATATAAAAATAGAGTTTAAGTTGGTTTATTTCTTAAAACCATATCATTCTAAAACACCATCAAAGAGCAAGTTGTTCAGATTCCCAACTAACTTATTCAGATATATATCTAGTGGAATTTTCTAAGTTATCTTTGCATTTTGGATACTTCTATTTCACAGTTTCAATGGGGATTTCATAGACGTCTTTAAGAGTCACATGTGGTATAAAACTTTCTTTCTGATATCCAAAGGTTTTTGAAAACCTTATCTATAAATAGTATAGCTTTATAATTTTAAAAGGAAAAATATCTGTCATAATTTTAAATCAATCAGATGATTACTAGATAATTAAATATAGCTACAACAGGATTCAGAAGTAGTTGTTCAGAGCTGTTTTGTAGGCAGACATAAATGTTCCTTTCTTTTTGCCACAACTCCTGGGTCTTGTTCTTTTTTCTCTTCCACATCTGACCTCTGCCTCTTCCCCAGACATAATTTCTATTTTATGCATGACCACAATTTTTAGAACTATAATGCAGCTTAAAAAGATACATATTTTAAAATTTCTATGTAAGTTTGAATGTTTAAATTTACTTTTGTTTAATTTCTAAGGAGCAAATGATGCCTGGATAACTGGTGGGCATCCTCACCCTCAACCTTGTGTTGATAATGAGTCAACACAAAGCTTTTCAATATATATCAGCTTTCTTGTTGTTTACCTGTGACATAGGCCATGCAGTGAGGCAAATATCTTCTGGTTTCTAAATACACAATTGCTGCTCACTAGCTTTTTCATTTTAACACTAGGTTTTGTTGCAACTCTTCCCTCAAGTCACTCATCATAAAACAACGGTTAAATCACAGTCTTCTAACACATTTTCACTGGAACCCCTTTCTTTCCAACCAAAACTTCATACCAAAGCTTCATATTGTTAGCACTCTGGTCTTTCCCTTTTCATATGTGAACACAAGTTTTTTTGAACTTCTCCTTACTCCAAGCTCCCAACATGATCAAGTATCCAGTAACCCTTTCTCGTGCCATAGTGATGAGATTATTTCAGTACAGTAATAGATATAAATCATGTAGTCAGCATCATCCCAGAGTCAGCCCAAGGAATTATAATTTCATTATTCCAAAACTTTTAGGACAACAAATTTGTTTTTTATAGTACCAGCACAGGTTTCAGGAGAGAAGAAAGGAGGAAACAAAAACTAAGCCAAGTCAGTAATGAGGCTGTGGCACAAAGATGGCGCAAGGAGATTCTTGAGGAGGAAGCAGAAGTGGTCTTCCCCCCACCCTACGCTGCCCTCTCCTCTGGGGCCCTGTTATTCTCTTTAGCCTCTTGTGTGCAAGACATCCTACCTCTCCTCTTCGCTTGCACAAGCGGGATATGATCTCAGAGCCACCACTGCAATTTCTGGCACAAGTCCACATTACTAAGCTACTAAGAGGAAAAAGAGGCAGATGCATCTGGAAAGGATAAGGAGGGTATTCTCCAAAGCTGCTCCTTAAAGGGAAAATCTCTGAAATAAGAGCTGTCTCCTGTACATATCTCAGCCCTTCATTCAACAGCAAATCCACCAGCAGCAGGACTAACCATTTCAGGCTGGAACTTCTTAACCATCTCTTCAGCTGCAGGATATCGCTCTATGTTATGCTCCAGGTAGCTACGTTGACGAATATCTATCCATAGGACATACATTAAATCTTAATGTTACACAAATAAATGCGCAGCAAAATCTGGGTTTATGCTTTTGGTGATGGAGGAATGCTCCCTCCGTATGGTTGTACCTAGGGCACAAAACCCTGAAATGGTTTGAGGAAAATAACAGCCTTTTCACCTATTACACAATGTCAGCATTTTTGCTCCTCCTTTAAACACTGAGAACAAAAGAAATCTCTTCATAAATCTACCAGTTACTGGAAGTCAGGATGAAGATTCCCCAAAATTGAGACATTGTCTTTAAAGTAATATGATTTCTCTTCAAGCTGACAAGCCTTTTATAATCATCTGATTATTTCTCTTCAGTTAGGGGAGTGAGAAGTGTACTTTTTAAAGGAAAAGCTGAGATTCTTAATTATCACAGACTCTAGAATTCATGGATTGAAAGTATCAGCTAACCTGCCACATTCAAGGGTTCATAATAGTTTCTGTGGCCATGCCATTAGCTGTCATACTCTCAGTAGTTCAGAGAATCATAGATTTCAGTCACATTTATTTTTAGAGTCCTACACCAACATCATAGTGCAGCAAAAATCTTTTGATTCTCTTTCAGAGCCTGTGTTTGGCTTGTGTCCTTTCAGATGCTTGCAGCATCCCCAAGATGGCACTATGCCATAGAAATATTAAAAGAGAGGACATTAAAGTTAAAATTAAAGTATGGAAAATAAAAACAACTACAACATTTTGTAGTGTTGATAAAAATAGAATTGAATGTGCATATTTAAACCAGGGCACACAATGCTAAAGCATTGCTAATATCATTTAAATAATGTAAATCATCAGAAGGTATTTTTACTTAGAAATGCTTTTCTGAATATACTATAGGAAGACTATTTTATTATCATGAATATTGAAACTATCGATCACTTCAATGAAGGCCCCTGGCAGTGCCACTCACATTTCTTTGGGTCATCATTGTAACAGGCTAATCCATGTTAACTACTAATTTGATAAAAAATATATCTTTCTAGACAATTTTCTCCATGTTTCATTATATATGTGCCTAGCTGGCCAATTTACTCAAAGTGGACAAATTTTCTCCTGAAGTTAGTTATGAATCATTTAAAATCTGATTGTGGTCTGTATGAAGGCATTCTTTTTGTTGAAATTATTGCTACATGAACTATGCCACTAAAAACGTGTTTACAGGTTTCTGTGATCTATTTTTGGTTTTGGCTGGTCACAAAATGACATGCACATGGATTAAAATGTGTCTTTCAAAATGGAAAAGTGCTACATGAAGACTTTAACAAGTGTAACGGTATTTCTGCCCAGAATTGTCTATAACAAGAATTATTAATGAAGCTTTAAGAATAGGAGATGCTTTCGCAAATGCAGATCATAAAAATGGGTGCAAAAATGCAGATGAGCAGAGTAATGACAGTTGTTTTCTCCATGGCACAAAAGCAGAATAACATCACTCTGCTTATTCATTACAATCTGGTTCAATGAGCTACTTAAGCAAGCATGCAGTTTCATTGCTTTCATTCACAGAAATACCCACCTATTTAAAAGAAGATACTGGCAGAGAGAAAATGGTTAGATTTCATGAAACTATGTTTCTTAAACCTCGAGTGCTCTCCTTTGCCTAGAAATATCTAGAAGTTCCCTAGAAAACCATACATAATCATCACTCAGAATAAAATATTTTAATATTGAGGAGTTACCTGTAAAAAACAGAAAACCAGATAAGATGCTGTTTATGTAAAAGTGAGAACGCCGGTGAAACAGAAGTGGCTGCTGAGCTTTTTAGCTGGTGGGATCGCAGCAGGAAGGCACAGCCCACTTTGTGTTTTGTTGTGTCCTTCTCTGGCATGTCATGATGCCAAGCTTGGTAATGGTGTTGTGTGCTACCAGTGCTTAGTGCAAAAGGGGAAAAAAACCTTTCTGAGTCTTCGCAAGAGTTATGAAGCCACTGTCCTTACTGTAAGAGCCACCCCTGCAATGAGACCAAATACATCATTTTAAGTGGCTTCAGGATATTCTTTAAGTATGTAGCCACCTTACAAGTGAAGGAGCAGCAAGTTGACACAGTACTATTGAGACAGTTTCACCTCCTTCCTGGATTTTACTTCAGGAGGACCTAATGAAAAGCAAATAATTGCTCGCTACAATGACAAGTCATCACATGGAATTTGAATTATTCACTCAGTGAAAGGCTTTGTGGTAAAAACAGACAAGCAGAAAAAAAGATCAGCGTGTCACTGTAGATGCCTCAATGGTAATCTATGCTCAGTCATACTCCAGTGATTTGTCCCGAACACATTTTATCTTTTTAAGGTAAAGTTTGAAGTATATTATTTTTCTTACAAATACCTTTATCAAACTTATGGTCTGAATTTGGTTGAAATTGATTCTTCCTGAAAGGAAAAAAAAAAATCAGATTATCCACTTCTTAAATTTACACTGATTATGGAATGTAAAATTTTACATTCAACACGATCAATTTTTTATCGTATAGATTCGGCTCAAAAATCTGCAGAGGTTGTTTAAGAACTTTTATCAGCTTATTCTAGTTGTGAAAGTCAAACCAGACTTCTAGCAATGAAAGATGTTCAGTAGCTTTTCTTTTCTTTTGCTGTATCTGTGAATCATGAACTTGTCCATTGTCAGAGCTGTAATAAATATTTTCAAATAGTCTCAAATTGTAGAATATTTCATTCGAAAGCTGCCCAACTGGGACCAGTTTTTTTTAACTATTACAGTATTTTAAACGGCTCCCCTACTAGAATCTGTGGAGACATAAATTACAGAAGCCCAAAACAGAGTGTAGGTAATATGTTCTAAGAAACACAAAACTTGGAAATGCATTTGGAGACTAAAATACCTTTTTCTTCTCTTTGTAAAGTGTTAATATGTTATAGACTGTAAGAGTAATAAACACTAGGTGTTTTGAGCAATCTAATTTCTTTATTATTTTGATATCCAGTGTTTCCTTTGTGTATTTTTTCTGTCATGACAATTAAATGGGATTAATAAATTATTATTATATCATTTCTTATATAGGGGTAAGCTGAAACCAAATCCTAACTAACACTCATTGTTAATAAGCAACTTATCCTCAACTTTCTGAAGAAAATATATAGAAACATTGGGGGTGAGGGGATTAGTGCGTTTATTTTATTTGTGGAGGACTATTTGTATGAGAAAGGATTTTAGAATTCATCTGGTGTAGTTTCAATAATGAAAACCATATTCCCCCTAAACAGATCTTTACAGAGACACCATTTGTACGGATATCAACAGGTCTAATTGTGAGGCATAAAAGTATATCAAACAGGTTTGTTAAGGAAATCATCCATCTTGGACTAATTGAGAGACTTTTGCCTCCTAACGCGCTTAATGTAAAGAACAATCCCAACAGCATTCTTTGAACTATTCGGTCACCTGAAGAGCTGTGGTTCTGTTATGAGGAATATCCTACAGCAGCTAATTGGCACACTTAGTTTTCTTAAATAATTCTTTACGTGTTTACATCCTCACCACTTCTTTATTTGGATATACTGCTTCTACTTTGTTTCCCTTTCTATAAATAAATGAACAAGTAAAAAATTAAACTTCCAACTGAGAAATGTTTATTCCTTGCAGTTCTCTATTAAAGCATTTCCTTTTAAAATATTTCTGTTGCTTCCTTTTTCTCTCTTATACAGACAGCCAGTACAATACACATACAAACAAACAAAAAAACCCTGGCAGATAAAGCAGGTCTTGCTAAGTTGTTTCAGGAAGTCATGGCAGAACTGCAGAGATTGTTCTCATTTGCTGCATGCAGGCTAGAGTTCCCCATTTTCATTCATAATGCAGGCTTTAAAAAATCCCAGGCAGTCTCAGGCAAAACCATGATGAGTGTCCTTGAGAATACCAACTATATCCGTTCTGAAATTGCAGTTGTCTTCTCTCAGGGCCTATGTTGCGTTGTTAGTTAAGGCGTGAGTAACCTGTTGTTAGAGCAAATTTCTGAGGTCACTATGTTTCATCTGCTCTCATTACCAGCATCCACGGGTGGTGGTAGAAATCTCAGCACTGGGGCATTAAGCACAGAGTGAAAGCTGTCCTTCCTCCCTTCTGCCAGGATGTGCCATTTCCTAGAAGCAGCAGAACACCAATTTCTGATCCCCCATCCTTGACCAAGAGCCGGCAGAGGCATCCATCCAGCTGTCACAAGCGCCCACAGATGATTTCACTATCACTTAGCACACATACCTTAGTCAAGGCACATCACTGTGATCACCACAGGGATCTGCACAACTTCAGCCCAACTACTACCTTACCCATGGGCAGCTTAGCCTGCAAGACATCCACAGCGGGTCTGAGCCTTTCAGGAGACACACCATGACCAGCTGCATGGCTTTGACACAAGTCTTATTTAGTATTTATTTCCAGGCATGATGCAGTCAGGGAAAGGTATCGTTGATCATACTCCAGGGTCTCACTGATCACCTCATGTAATACATGTGCAGCAAGGACAGCCTCAGCGCACGTCGCTTCTGCACTTTCCTGAGCTTTAACACCCACTTTCTGGAACAGGGAGCGTTTTCCTAAAAACCACTGATATCTCTGCCCTCAGCATAACCACCTGTCTGTCTTTGACCATGACATCTGTAGCTTCATATACAAAAAGGTGTGAGAAGACCTACTGGCTCCTCTTTGCCTGTGAGTAGCAAACGTGCCCCCATGCAGGGCCAAGGCAGCTGGTGCAGAGTCAGTGGAGAGACCATAGCTGGTCTGTCCGGGCTGGCGGCATGCTCATCTCAGGCACAGTGACAGTGTTAAGTCACCCCACAGACATGATTCCAGGAGGCCTCTGCACTCCCAACGTACAGTCCTCATCAGGGCACAGCAGGTCTGACTCCTCCCTTACAAAAAAAACAAACAAAAAAATTATTTTCTTGTGCACTCTTTATTATTTGCCTGCCATGGGGGTAGAGAGAAGGAATGGGAGGAAAAAAATCTATTTTCTGGCTGCATTTTTTTACTCCACACCCATCATTGCCTTCCAAAAAAAGGTCTTCTCAGTGAGGTCACATCCTGATGAAGGTTGCCTGGCATAAAATCACATAGCAGAAGTAACACATCCCTTTACAGCTTCTCATACACAAACAACGTCCTCGTGCTTTACCTTACGATGCAACTCCAGTTCTCCAGGACTGTGAATTCACCAGCCACCCCAAGCAGAAGTTCTTACCCACACCCTTTCACCATCTTTGCACACTCCAGAATTAGGCCTGTATGCCCTGCTCTGCCTGTACCCTTCCTCATCCTCTGTGGATCCCCCTGCACCAATGCTGGTCGCATCCTTTCCAACGGTGAGTTAGAGAAAGGTACTCCTTCCACATACACCTGTGAGCTATGGCAATGAGGCAACTGATGTGTGAGAAATAGATTTACATCTCTTGCACATCTTTTTTTTTTTTTAAACACAAATTCATCAATAATAATAATAATAATTATAATCCCTAAACCCACTGACAGACACATAATCATTTAGTCCCACTCTACTGATTGATACATAAGTTATAGCAGGTTGAAACTCACCTTCTATTTTGTAGGAAATCAATATTTTTACATTTGTTTTGCTTCTGAACTGGCTTCTTTAATATTACGAAGATGACAGTTAAAAGGATTTCATCTGAGAATGCAAAACTTCATTCAAAATATTATTTGTCATTTTAGTATTTTTCCATTATGGCATGTCATGTCAGCAGTCCAAGCACATGAACTATTTGACACATTTTACCTATCAGTGTCAAAATTTCAAACCTATTCATTACAACCCACAATCTGCAAAGACACATTGAAAAGAAAGCAAATAAGACACTTAAATCAGGAGGGAGAATCTATTGACTTTGCTGATGTCGTGGAAGCTCTTTACTAATGAAATTAAAATACAATATTTCAACTCCTGTATTAGGACATATCAGGAGTCACTCCACATAGTGGTGTCACCTAACATCATACAAAGTTCTTTAAACATAATAGCCTATAATGGTTCTATAGAATGTAAATTGTTTTAAACTGGCAAAAAATTCTTTCAAGTATTTTCCCTTGTAGAATTCTGTGAAAGTGAGTTGATTTCAATAAAAACAGAAACAAATAGTTCAAGTTAAACCAACTTTTTCCCAGTCAGAAAAACTATTTTTATCAAGATTTTTCCAAGCATTTATATGTAGCTGAATTATGCAGGAGAACACTATTTATACTTTTACTTAAAAACAGACTCTCCATGGAAAAGCTATCAATGATTGTCTTTGTAACAAGAAAAATCATAGCACAGGTCACAAATACTAAAAATAGTACTTGAAAGCAATCATGGATAATAATTGTCAGCAGAAAGGAGGTGCAGGTGGAGAAAGATGCACGTTATATGTTGCAAATATTTGTAGAAAAATATAATGTAATGTAGAACATGAAAACGTTTTTGGAAGTCAATGGTTTGAGACAGGCAAATGGCATGGTCTATAGCTCATATTTAGAGGTTGTATTAAGAGTATTTTTTTAAAAGATTACAATTTTTCCTCTTAGAAGTACTGAACATTTGTTCCTAGCTTTCCCTGTGATGTATACATCTCTGGTCACATATAAATTCAGGCACACAAATACCTTTCATATCCCACCCATGATTGAGCCTCGCACTGGGGTAAGACCTGAGCTCATTCAAGATTGGCATTTGATTAAAGATACCTGGATGCATGGATCAGTGGGAAGCCATGGCCAACATGGACACTCTTGGTGATGTGAACCACTAGGGAAACAAACCTGGAGGACGGTGGACAGCAGACCAGAGAGCGAACCTCCCCTGCGATCCAGCACTAATGATTATAAATATTGAATAATATTTGTTCTTTCTTCACTGTTGATAAAGCATTAATTAAAGGAAAAGACAAAGCTTATAGGACCTCAAATGAAGTCAAGTTTTGCCTTGAAAAAAAAAAAATGCATGTAATTTATATACAAAATTTGGCCATCAGTAGGCAAATTTTATAGTAGATTCTTGGAAATTGGTTACCCTTCTTTAGGTCCAAAAAGATAGCTAAGGGGCTAGACATGTCCCACACAAGGAGAGGCTAAGAGACCTGGGACTGTTCAGCATGGAGAAGAGAAGGCTCAGAGGAATCTTACCTATGTGTATAAAAACCTGATGGGATTGAAACCCATGAAATTCTGCCTGAACATAAGAAAACATATTTTTACTGTAAAAGCATTCAAACAATTGGAACAGCAATCAAACAATTGGAACAGCAATCAAACATTGGAGCAGGTTGCAGAGTGAAGTTGTAGAGTCCCCATTCCTGAAGATACTGAAAACCCAACTGGATGAAGTCCTGGACAATCAGCCCTATCTGACCCTGCTTGAGTAGGGGGATTGGACTAGCCAATCTCCAGAGGTACCTTCCAACATCAGCAACTTTGTCACATCCTCTTTCTGAACTACCATACTGATAGATAACAATGGTTTCACTTTATAACCTTGCAGGAATGGATGCAAATACAACTTCATTAATTTGCTGTAACCCTCAATAAGAATCAATTAAACATACATTTAAAAAGGCTGATTTTTTTTTTAAGGAAAAAGTGAATTTTTAGTCCTGTCTTTGTATCAGAAGTGACAAAAACATCCACAAGTATTCCAGAAGAGATCCATGCTTTGAAAAACATCTCAGCTTTGAGCTGTACAGACAGTACTGACCAAATTTTCAGCACAACATGCTGTTGATCTCCAAACACTTTGGACTTTAAACAGCAACATGAGCTTTATTTTTATATTAGAATGTGTCCAATAACCCAAGTGGGATGGATGTGAGAGTCTAGTACTCGTTATATATCAGTAGAATTTGTCTTTAATACTTAATATTGCACTGAACTGCTTCTGCTGATCTGTCAATATGTCTACAACACTATCTCCCTCCAGCTCTGTATGAAAAGTCAGCACCTTAGAGACTTTTACTGTCTCCTTCTCTTCCTTTCAATCTTCGGTCCCTCACATCTTCTGTATGGTGACCAAAGAAGTCTATACAATAATAAATAATATTTTTTTTTTTAAGTTATCTCATTAAAGACCAACACCACAACTACACTGTTGCTGTTGCTCTGAGAGTTGTCTGGAAAAATAGAAACAGAAAAAAAGAACAGACTGATGGGAAAAGACAGATAGAATTTGGAGAATAGCAACAAAAAACTGCAAAAATAGCTAACACCCTGTTACTAAAGGAAAAGAGCTTGCAAAAAAATGGGATGAACATTAATTAACCTATTTCAGGAAGACGCAGTATTAATCAGGAAGACCTGTGTGGTACTCAATCCCATGACCCATCCTTGGCAAAAGGGCTGCATAACAACTAGTATGATAAGATTGTGAGTGTCAACAGCTTCTGGTTTGAAAATAAAGGGATGTCTTGAGAAGGTCTTGCTCCAAAACTGATTACATTGAAGAGGAAGTGGAAACTTGTGTTGAGTGTGGAAGGGAATTGGATCTTCGGGTATTAGTTACAGAAGGGTACTGGGAACTCTATAGGTGTCCATTAACATTTTGTAAGTGTCTAGAATTGTTGTTTATCTGTTGTATTGCTGATAGTTCCTGGTTAATGGCTGGTAACTAAAGACGTTACTAAATCAATAAACCACTTTAATCCTGATTTAGTGTAAAATACATTAATTGAGCAGCTTTTCCTTGCAAGAATATGAAAATCTTAATATTGACAGAAATTATGACATACTTGGCATGAGAAATTATTTGATGAGGCCATGCACATGAAAAAGCATTCTTTTGTGCAGGAGCAACTAACAGAAAACAAGGGATGAGCAGCTGCCAGTCCTGTATCATCACTGTCAGAGGTCTTGTAGCTCTGGCTCCTTTTCTTACTCGAGACAAAACACTATCAAGTCTCCCTGAGCAACCTCTGTGAAGTCTCCCGCTGCAATTATACTCGCATGCCTAGTGACATGGTAATTTTTATTTAGTTTAATTATACATATTCTAAGAAAATTAGAAAATTAGTATTATTTAAAAAATCTTCTTCCTCAACATCCCAGCTGTGTGTGCATGTTCAGTCAGGTCAGCTCAGCACTTAATGTGTGGACACTTGGAAAAATAATTCTAAGGTGCCATCAACTCTTCTTCTTTGCTGTGAGCAAAGAGCAGGTTGTTTGTGTTTCACACATCATGAACAGAATTATTCCCTCCCTTTAAACTGCAGAACATTTAATGTGACATTAAGGCATCAAGTCTTGTGAAAATGAGGACCCACATACTTGGAGGGGGAGGGAGGATGTGGTGAACCACTTACAAGAAACAAAAGGCTCATTTTCACGTTGCTTTTAGCACATCATGACATAGATCTTCATACTTGTAAACAAAGTACACCCGATATACTGCCAACACCTAGCAATAGCTATTATTTTTTGGAGTTGTTAATAAAACTTTAAATCAAGTATTGAAAATGGAAAGCATGGTGCGTCCCTCACCTTTACAAAATGATGCCTTATTCTGTACTGAAACCCGTACACGAGTGGCACTGACAAAGACAATGTTAGCATCAAAAGAAAGGCACAGGATACTTCTTTACATTGTAGATTGGCACAAATTATTGTTATACTAGGTCTGCCAAATATTGCTAAAATTTTTTTGGGACATCTCAAACCAAATTTCTACAAGACAGAAGGCAACATTAGTTTTTATTATCCAAAACATTTGTAATTTCAGGATTTAAAATCTATCAATAATGTTGTGACATGTCTCCAAGTCAACAGGAGCTTTATGACAGATTTGTCTAAACCTTGATCATAGACTCACAGAATGGAGTATTTTTCAGTCAAAATTCTTTATTAGAATATAATGTGGAATAATAAATTTTACGTGAACTCAATATTCATATGAACTCTGCAGCAGAGAGAATGCAAAGATGCAGTCAATTGTCAGTGAAGACTTAGGAAAAGCAACTCTCCCGTTGATGTTCTGGTTTCCAAATAGAACTGCAGTTGAGTTCTTGCTTCCAGATTTAATTTCCATGACTCGGCAGTCTTCTGAATGTTAATGGGTGATACCCATTCTTTGCTGGGCCTTGGGAACTCCTTCCCATTGCCCCTAAGACCTGGATGACACTTCATGGCAATTTTACACCCTCTCTGCTGCAACTTTTCATGCCCAGTTGCTCTTCCATCTCATCCAGTCATCTTACTTGACAGACTTTAACATAAAACTAATAATAAAAAAGCTAAATATACAGTCCATCAAAAATTATCATGATTGTTAGAGCTAAGCAAACAAAATTATGTAGTTTCATATTGTCATTCCTTTCCACCTGCACTTAACAAATACACAACTCTGGGGCCAGAGACTAGAGGGAAATGTCCATGGACCAGAGGAACTCAGGCTAGAAGAAACATACTAGAGGTTCTTTCTTAAAGTTTACAGCACAGTGGAGATGTAGTTCCCTGAAGAAGTTCCCTTCCCAGGCAGTTGAAAAGCTTAATGTAATGTAATCTGAAAAGTTAAGGATTAATTAGTCCTTGGGGCAAACATTAACTGGAAGGTTTGAAGGGGTTTGTTCTTTGGGTCTTTACTTTTTTTGAGATGCTCCATCAAGCCAAAACATGAATGCATAACCTTCAGCTTTTAGATGAAGTGAATTTACCCATTCAGTGTTTCTTAAAACATACATTTCTGTCCTTGGGGGGAAACAAAGTCAAACAGTAGAAACAGAACTGAAAGTGTTGGAAACAACACTTAGAAAAAATTACATATACTTAAAATATTTCCCTAGGTGATTAAAGTATTTTCTTCCTTGCAAGACTTTAAGAAGGATAAAAATGTAAACATCTACAGGTAGTCAGGACAGCCATGACTGACAATGCTATTATTTGTATTTACCTCATGCTTTAAAAGCTCGATTTCTGAATGAAAACTCCGATGTGGTTTATACACAACAACATTCCTTCAGCTGTCACCCTATTTTTATTTTTATTTTTTATCATAAGGGAAAATTTTTTATCTCTTCAGTTTTCTAGAAAGGTCTTGCTATCTAACATACCACCTTGTATAATCCCCATACATTTCCTATGTTGGAAAAATCTGCCTCCTGGACTTCTGGAAGAAGATCATGGCTCTGCTGTGCCTACTACGTGGGCAAGGATCTACTGAACTCCAGCTTCCTAAAAAGTCTAGAACTACGGTAATTACTTAGAGAGGATGTAGTCAATAAATGTGTCCCAGTAAGCGAGAGTAGAGAAATCCTGATTCTAATAATGGTGAGATATGTAACTGTTGAGCTCTCAGAGCATCACTGCGTAATTCATAACTCCTTTTCCCAAAGCAATAACATGCTCTATATAAGGATTGCAGTTTTCTTGCACCAGATTTTTTTAAATAGAATGTGTCTGCAACAAGTGCTTCCATAATCCTGCAAGGGGTGGAAGATGGAGAAAATTAGCACTTGTTGTAAGCATTGACATAAGGAAGAGGAATTTGGAATCGGATGCATATCCATCATAAATGGAGAAACATAATTTCTTGCATTTTTACAAGATTAATTGTGGCTACACTAGAATTTTGAGCTAATTTTGAGAGGAGAGAGAGACTCTGCCATGATGACTGAACAAGAAACCTATTCAGTAAAGCTCAGACTACCTAGGGTAAAACTACAATATCGATGTTGTGTTGTGTAGAAATGCTGGGCTGGATTTATTAGAGTTATTTCAGGTAACAGAAGCAGCTTACACATCAAGCATGGAATTCAGATGACTAATATGAATGTTCTTCTCCATGGGTCTGTTCAACTTCCATAAACATTGGTTATGTATGAAAATAGTAAAAATAGCAAATTAGTTCACACTGAGATCCAAGCTCTGAGATAATGCTTGCAAAACCCAGGTGGCAGGCTGTAGTGTGGATATGTCCTTATATGCATAAAGCATCCTAAAATCTTCTTGGGAAAGTAGTTTTCTTCATTTAGAATCCTGCTGGTTAACTATTAAAACTTACTGGCTTCATCTCCATTTTTGATAAAGAATTTTCATACAGATATAAAACACTTGAGATTATATTTATTTCCCCATATTGCAGTATTTTTATCTGTGACAGAACTAACCTGATTTATACCATGGGCTATGAAAAAAGTCTGTTGGGATAACCATAAAAATCACAGGGTTAGGATGCTTATCCGTTATCACACTAGAACTTATTGTAATGCGGTGAAGCATACAATTAATTCAAAAGCCTTTGACTGCTTCCCATGCACTAGAGGCTTGAGTCTATTAAACCTACATAAGTATTGGTCATTTATTAGGAATGAATTTCATAATTGTACAAAGTCATTTTTTATATAAATAGCAGAAAGCACCAGACCAGATTAATGACTAAGGAATTGCCTGCCAAGTTTCTTATTTAATTAAAACTTTGTCTTTTTCACTCTAAAAATGAGAAGAAAACTACCAGAAACTGCTCAAAAGCTGGTTTCATGTTGTGCAAAAACAGTTGGACTTTACTAATTTGAAACAATAATAAAGTTTTTCTACTTTACATATGAACTATTCTAAAAAGTACATTATCTTGTGCAATATAATTTAAGACTCAAATTCCATCACAGAAAAAATATCCATTTACTGATAAATATAAGGCCTATAAATTTTTATTAAATTACATGAAAAAAGTCATTATCTTACACTTATTTGTTTAGGCTCCACCCAGGCCAGAGTGTCAGTCAGGGTGTCAGTATTCCAGCAGCTATGCAATAGCATCTGAAAATGCAACTCTTCCCTAACAGTTTTAGGACCTAAATACATGCAAAACTGTAGAGGTAGGATTGTCCCCGTTCTACAGAGACCTATTGCACATGCAGGGTCTCAAAGGAGATTTTTTGCATATTTAAAACTGTATCTGCCTCACAGTCTGACTTATTGATGAGAAGATCATCTGGGTATTACAGCACACAGAGTGACAAAGGCCTGATTTTGAATAATACAGATTTCAGAAGAATCACTCCGACATTATGTAGGTTTCCTGGTTTCTTAACGTTATTTCCCAGGTCAGCACAGTGGAACTAAGGAACTTTAAAAAGGAAACAGAACCCTGAAAGCCTGTATTAAAGACAGATGTTTGTTTTTGGGAGGGAAAAAATCAAGTAGCTCCTTGCTCACCTCTAGTTAAGCCTTATACTGTTTGAAAGACCTGAAGGCTTAATCTCCCTTCAATATGAAAACGTCTTTTTTAACTGGAAAAGACTTCAGTATGTCATGCAGACTAACCCCTTCCCAAAAGAGTACCAGGCAGAGCCTCCCTCAGGTGTAGGCAGCTGTTCTGTCCTGAACTGTCTCTCCATCTGCTACACCACGAAGCACAGGGATGTACCAAAGAACAGCAAGAAGTGGCAACTTCCTCAGCAACAGAAGCAGCAGAATCCTCTGATCTCTTCTTCAGTTCCTTTCCCAGTGTACAGTCAAAATCCACCATGCTGAAACTTAAAGTTCTTTTTTCCAATTCTTCTAATTCCAGTTCTTCTGACACAGCTGTGGTGATCTCAGACAACCCACCTCCGAGAGGGTGGGTAGATAGGGAGTGTTCTTCGTTCTTTGAAGTTCAATATGCTTTGACAAGGAAAAGTAAAACGTCAATAAAATTTCCTAATGGCAGGAACTCCTCTTCAGAACAGATATAAAAAACGTTTCAAATGTAAGACAATTTCATAAAAGCAGAACAGAAAAAGCAGTTATTCTCACATTTAACCTGATTGCTTTTGTTTTTTGCCCTCCCCCAAAAAAACATCCTTCAAATATTCAGCTGGACTACAGAAGTGTTTCCACAAATTTTAGCTTAGTTTCCATCCTGATGGATCAGTATGAGAATGTTTTTCAGTTCTAAGGGGAGCATCACCCAAGGGGACTCAATAGATTGTAGCTTGGGCATTTGAAGATCACATCAATTTCTTAATCTTAAATCTTTCTTCTCAGCTACCCGTGAGGCTTATCTCAACTTGCCTAAGGACCTGTGAATGTGCTTTGTTTCTCAGTAAACCATAATACTAGAATAGCTACAACTTTAAACAGTGTTCCAGTAAAATTAACCTACTGGCATGCATGACTTAACTCATGCTATTACAGGATAAAATTCTCCTTTGGCTCGAGCTACTCAGGCGACAGGTCTCACCTTTCTCAAGAGCAGATCCAGACTTGCAACCACTCTGAGACTTTACAGGGGACAAGCTACTTCTATCTCCGATTATGACAATGGAACAGACTCAGTGTAGCTTAACACTAAATGATTCCTTTTTTCAGAGTCAGTATTCAGAGAGTTGTTTAAAATGATTAACTGACATTTTCTACAAACTGGATTATTTTTATTATTTCACCTAAAAAAGTACAAGACAAGCTGAGTAAATGTATTTAAAAAAAAAAGAAAAAAAAAATCTGTGTATTTCTCCTTGTCCTGGTTTCAGCCAGGGTAGAGTTAATTTTCTTCACAGAAGCTGGTGTGAGGCTGTGTTTTGGATTTGGGATGAGAAAATGTTAATAACGTGCTGATGTTTTGGGTTGTTGCTGAGCAGTCAAGGACAGTCCAGCTTCTCGTGCTGGCCGGCCAGCGAGCAGGCTGGGGATGTACGGGGAGCTGGGGGGGACACAGCTGGGACAGCTGACCCAGGATGGCGACAGGGATATTCCATACCATATGATGTCATGCTCGGTATATAAAGTTGGGATGAAGAAGAAGGAAGGGGTGGAGGGATGTTCGGAGTGATGGCGTCTGTCTTCCCCAGTCACCGTTACACGTGATGGAGCCCTGCTGTCCTGGGGATGGCTGAACCCCTGCCTGCCCATGGGGAGTGGGGAATGGATCCCTTGTTTTG
This sequence comes from Phaethon lepturus, assembly GCF_000687285.1. Lineage (NCBI taxonomy): Eukaryota > Metazoa > Chordata > Aves > Phaethontiformes > Phaethontidae > Phaethon > Phaethon lepturus. The sequence goes on from NW_010548445.1 coordinate 25,549, forward strand.
CTTTGCTTGTGTGCGCGGCTTTTGCTTTACCTGTTAAACTGTCTTTATCTCAACCCACGAGTTTTCTCACTTTTACTCTTCTGATTCTCTCCCCCGTCCCACCATGGGGGAGTGAGCGAGCGGCTGCCTGGGGCTTAGTTGCTTAATGGCATTAAACCGTGACATTCCTAAACCTTTAGCTTCCCTGACCAAGTTTATTAAACTGCTGTTAGCCTGGTGACCTCAATCTCTGGGTTGGGGGGGATAGCCTGCACTGTTGAAGCACATTCTTTGTCTCAAAGTCAGTGACATGTCAATCAACTACTCACCCTCTACCTCTCCTCACTGCCAAGCCTTGACTAGTGTCTTTAAGGCCCTCATGCCCTTATCAAATACTGGATCTTTAGTTTGATTCATTATAAATATTTCCAACCTATCAGGTCTTGAGCCAGAAGCATTTCTACTGACCTTTTGGTATTCATTCCATCAGGGAATTTATCTCTGCCACCTGCATTTGCCTTCTTACAGAATCACAGGATCACTAAGGTTGGAAAGGACCTTCAAGATCATCAAGTCCGACGATTAATCCAGCACCACCATGTCTCCTAAACCATGTCCTGAAGTCCTGAAGTGCCACATCCACACGTTTTTTGAACACTTCCAGTGATGATGACTCCACCACCTCCCTGGGCAGCCTCTTCCAATGCTTGACCACTCTCTCAGTGAAGAAATTTTTTTCTAATATCTAATCTAAACCTCCCTTGGCACAACTTGAGGCCGTTTCCTCTCATCCTATCAAAGTATATTACATAGACTTTGATTTTATTTTGGTCACTCTGATATATCATTCTGATATATCAGGGAACATCATATAAGTAAACTGAGAGATGTACTTCATCACACAAAACACTTGTAACTGCCCTGTTCCTGTGATTAACCTGCTTCATTAGAGACATGCACCCTTCGCTCCACCTCTCTCCCTCATTTTCAGAAAATCCAACAATCACTGAGGTTGGAAGGGACCTCAGAAGGCCTCTAGTGCAGTTCAGACCAGGTTGCTCAGGGCTTTGTCCAGTCAGGGCTTGAAAACCTCCAAGGATGGAGACAGCACAGCCTCTCTATGAAATCTGTTCCACTGTTTGGCTATCCTATTTTGATGCATCATGCCTCTGAAAAAAATCCTCCTTTGCAGGAGGCACAGAAATGATAATAAACCAACACTGGAAGACTTTCAAGGCAAGAATAATCAAACATGCAAATCTCAAACATTTATATATGAAAATACACAGGAAGCTGTTGAGGATGTCTACAGGGGGAAACGGCCTCTGCTGCAATGCCTTCCTTTCCGGCCCTTCCCAAAGGTTTGCTTTTTTACAAAAGAATACATTCTTGGGATGAATCAGACGTCTCTATTTTGAAGTAGATTGAGAAGTCACAGGAAATGGCCTGAGATGGGAGGGGGTCACAGTGCAACAGATGGGAACTGCAACATTCTCTAGAGAAACGTGTGCATCTGCCCATCTGCACATGCTCGTCTTGTCATCTGCTCACGAAATGTGCTGTACATAACAACGTCCATACCCTCTGATCTATGTAAAGTCAAGGCAAGTCTTTTGTGAAACCCACCCCAACTATTTTAAAATACGTTATCTGGCACTTTTTAAAAATTCTGCGGCCAAGACAACCACTAATTACTGCCTCCGGCCATCTTCACTGTTTCCATTTTGCCTGTCATTACTGCTCTCTGCAGTATACTTTAAGAACAACATTACTAATGGCGAGTGGATAAATGGTTTCAAAAAATTGATAAAGGCTGAGTAAGCTTCCTATGCCTGTTTGTTTGCTTATTTATACATTGGATAATGAATCAGCAGCAGTTCAATGTGTAGTTGCATGAATTTCACACAAGATGCAACAAAACATGCATGCTGTACCAGAGATATTTAATTATACAGCAACTCTGTGTTAGTGAAGTCTTCAGTGAAATGCTGCTGGTATTTAATTCAGTGTCTTTTCTATCCATGATAAGCTCCATGTATTATTAGTATTTAACATAAATGTTACAATAGTTAGTATGACAGATACAGAAACATTAATATAATAGCATTTTTTATTATGACTGAAATATTTTTAAAGAAAGCAGTTCATAATGAAATAATAAGTTAACATCATTTGGTAATCAGTTTTAGAATAATTCTAGTACTAATACCTAAACAAATTTTAAATCTGTCTCCTTAATGCTTTAAAACTACATAATCCTTTAAGTCGTGTACTTCTGCAGTGGGACAAAATGAACTGGAGGGAAGTTGAAAAGTAAGCTCAAAGGATCTTTGTATATACATGCATTTAAAGTTATTTTTATATATATTAAATACAATAGAATATCATAATATATATTTTTTATCAGTCTGGTCCTTTCCAGTGACAGACACTGTGATTTAAGGTATTTTTTATTTTCCAAGTTATTTTTATAAGTATGAGTGATAAAAGGTGTTCCTGTCAAGAATGATTTAACAACCCAGTGATGGGCTGGATTCCATTTGAAATAGGGAGGTCATCCTCATATTTTTTTTAGGTTTGTGGCAGAATTTTGGTAATATAGGTTGTCATCAGCAAAGCAGTACATGATTTATTGTATGTAGAGTACAAGTAAATACCACACTGTTTTCCAGGTTAGAATATACACTATCTTAACACTGTAAGATTAATAGAGATGGCTTGGTTTTTGAAAACAGTGTACTGTAAATTGCTGTAAATTTCACAATGACGATATAGTTTCCTTTCTAATAAATATTTCTATAAACCATTGCAGTCTTGAAAAGTGCAAAAGTGAACTTGAAATGTGATTGAGAATTGTTTTGACTTGTCTGGTAAGAATGTCAATAATTACATTAAAGCATATTACACTCGAAATGCTGAGAAATGCTATAGGCGGAGTTTGGACTACATGGTCTGAAACAGCATAATTAATCGATACCAATTGATGTATACCTTGTGAAGGGCAGCTCTAAGAAATCTCATTCCCTTGCATCCCTGGTATCTTCAAAAAAAAAAGATGTATAAACTTTCATTGAAAACATATGCAAAAATGTGTGTGAGTGTGTATTTTTATATACCAGACAAAACAACTTTGTTCATCACACAGAAGTTTGTTTTCAAAAGAGTACAGGTTTCCTTTCTCCAACTAAAAACGCATCTTTGTTCAGGCTCACAGTCCAAAGGCCACCTGGATTCAGAAGAACGCATAAGTTTGTGCCTAGGTTCATTCACTTTAGAGAAACTAAAAAAAGGCTGGAAAGATCTCCTGAACTATAGCCTTCATGGTTTTGCACATCTCTCTCTCCCCCTTTCTTTAGCGAATTCAGTCCTGTGTCACGCTCTCCCACTTTCTCATCTTCTGATTGATAATTGTTAAGTATTTTATGAACCGAGACATAACAGGACAAATGGGCTTGTCCTGAGCAGTTAAAAAAAATTGGACTGAAGTTGACAGAGAAAGTTTCCTAACAGAGATTTTAACTGCCCGATCATTTCCCCAGGGAAGTAACAGAAGTTTGGTACTAAAGCTGTTGGAAAGTGGCCATGGTGAAGTCCCCGCACACAGAATTTAAGGAAGACTCATGTGCTGGCTCACAAGGGATCACTGGCTTTTATATTAAATAACTACACTCTGTGGATAGATAGGACACAATTTACTAGCATTAACTATCTTTTGGATGGAGATGAGAATTGATGGGGATTTGTTGTTATGGAATTTTATATCCTGAAATATTCCCGTTAAACATCTTTGTTGAGCCAAATGATTTGCAAAAATCTCTCAGGGTTGATGCTTTTAACTATACCATCTAATATATTTAACTATGATGTTTTGGCTTGTGCAAGAAGAGAAAAAAGGAAAAAATCCTTTTATTCCATCCATTTAAAAAACAAAAACTCTGGCTGGCTAGTTTTCACTGAACCTAGAAGGGAAAACTTGTTATATCATTTTGATTTCTGCATTGTTAAGGAGTTATGAACCATTATCTGAGCTTTCTGTCTCTGAAAATGTGCAGTGGATTAATCTTGGTACAACTTGTTTAAAATGCTAATTCAGATTATTTTTTTAAGACAGGAAAGAAAAGAGGCAGAGGTCTAGTTAATACAAGTGACATCCAGCTTGCTTTTATGTTTTCACAAGTAAGTAACAGTTTTCACCGACACAAGAGAAAGAATACTTAATCTTAATGGCATCCAGGGTGCAGCAATATTTTTCTGGATTGTGGTACAGAACAGACATAGATAATGTTATTTTACCTTCTAATGGAAAACTGCAGAAAGATAAAAGGCAATTGAGGAAAAAAAAATCTTTTCAGGAAGTGATGAATTTAACTCTCTTTAAAATATATACAATTCTTTTAGTAACTCCTTCAGAGGAATGATCATGTTTTCTGCTGCACTGACAATGCAAGGTAATCCTAGGAGATTATATTTTAGCAAAACATTAATCACATAGTTCAATATCTTAAACTGTATGGTAAACACAGAAGATGAGCCAAACAACCCAGATCTGTCACTTAGTTGCCTTGGAAAGTTGATGGTTTTTTTTCTCCCCAGGAGAGATTAATGGGGTTCTTTTCAGTTGTTTATTTTGAAGACATGATATCTGAGATCAATAGCGAGCATACAAATTTAAGGGTATTTCAATAGGTTTTCCCCAATTCAAGTGTGATGAGCTGAATCCCCATCAAATATGCTTTTACAAGACAAGTGTAGCACATCATTAACAGATAAAAAGAATGGGAATATATTTACAACTTCTCTTCTAACTAGAGTCTACTTGGCCTGTCTCAGTGGTGTTGATAAGTGGATGAAGATCCATAAAATGTCACAGTTACAGGAATGAATCTTAATAGAAAAAAATACAAAAAAAGGAGACAGAATGAATGAGATGAAATGAAAAGGTGCGTTATATGTCTCAGTAACTGTACTAGGATGATTTGTGCCAAATTGTAACAGGATGAAATAAGAAATTAATACGTCTGACTAGAGGCCAAACTGATGTACCGAAAAAAACCCAGGTCCATTACTCTACCTATTTTCTCAACCTGTGCAATTGCAGGGCTACAGTCCTGTTAAGGTCATGAAGACATGGTGGGATAGCTCCCATGACTGGAGTTTTGCAACTGAAGGGTACAGGTCCTTTAGGAAGTACGGGATGGGAAGAGGAGGAGGGGAAGTTGCCCTTTATGTGAGAGAGCAGCTGGAGTGCATGGAGCTCTGCCTGGGGATGGGTGATGAACCAACTGAGATTTTATGGGTTAGGATTAAAGAAAGGACAGGTAAAGGTGACATTATAGTGGGTGTGTCCTATAGGCTGCCTGATCAGGAAGAAGAGAGGCCTTCTACAGACACACAGGAGCAGCCTCACATTCACAGGCCCTGGTCTTCATGAGGGAATTCAATCACCCCAATAGCTGCAGGAGGGATAACACAACAGGACATAAGCAATCCAGGTTTCTGGAGTGCATCAAAGACAACTTCCTCACCTAAGTGATAGAGGAGATAACAAGGAGGCATGCTCTGCAGGACCTCATACTCACCAACAACAAGGGCCTTGTTGCCTTGTTGGGGATGTGAAGGTCATAGGCAGCCTTGGCTGCAGTGCCCATGAGACGGTGGAATTCAGGATCCTGAGGAAAGTGGGGAGAGTAAAAAAAAAAGATCACAGCTCTGGACTTCAAGAGAGCAGATTTTAGCATCTTTGAAGGTCTGCTTGGAAGACTCCTGTGGGATAGGGTCCTACAAGGAAGAGGGGCCTAAGAAACTTGGTTGATATTCAAGGATCACCTAGTTCAAGCTCAAGTGCAGTTCATCCCATCAAGTGGGAAGTGAGCAAAAATGCCAGGAGCCTGCATGGATGAACAAGGAGCTCCTGGCCAAACTCAAACACAAAAAGGAAATACAAAAAGGGTGGAAACAAGGTTGGGTAAGGTGGGAGACATACAGAGACATTGTCTGGTTATCCATGGACAAAGTTAGGAGAGTCAAAGCCCAGACAGAATTGAATCTGGTGAAGGATGTTAAAGACAACAAGACGGGCTTCCATAAGTACATAGCCGACAAACGGGAAAATGTGGGTCAATTGCTCAAGATGGGGTACCTGGTTACACAGGATGTGGAAAAGGCTGAGGTACTGAATGCTGCCTTTGTCTCAGTCTTTACTAGTGAGACAGACCTTCAGGAACCCCATGTCCCAGAGATGGGGGGAAAGTCTGGAGCAAGGAAGATGTACCCTTGGTGGATGAGGAACAAATCGGGGAATACTTACGCAAACTGGACACACATAGGTCTGTAGGCCCTGATGGGATGCACCCATGGATGATGACTGAGCTGACAGATGTCACTGCAAAGCCACTCCCAATGATCTTTGAACAGTCATGGCAACTGGGAGAGGTGCCTGAGGACTGGAGGAAAGCAGTCTATCTTCAAGACAGGCAAGAAGGACAACTCAGGCAATTACAAGCCAGTCAGCCTCACCTCAGGACCTGGGAAGATCACAGAATCACAGAATCAATAGGTTGGAA
>NW_010548446.1:0-252 GCF_000687285.1 Phaethon lepturus
TCGCAGCCTGGTTAGCCAGATGGGGCAGGGGAAGGCTGGTTGTGCCGCTACGGCACGGGCTGAGCCAAAGCTCTGGGCTCGGGTTTTCTTCCCTACGTTGCTGTATCAGCTGGAGCTCGGCGCGCCCCGAGCCCCGCTCACCGAAGGGCAGCTGGTGCCCGGCCCCGGGAAGCTCCGCGGCTGCCTGGGCACTCCAGCATCGCCAGGTTGGGTTTTGAGGCTGGTGGGGTCCGGGAAAAGATCTTATTTTGG
>NW_010548446.1:276-3084 GCF_000687285.1 Phaethon lepturus
CCTGCTGTAATTTCGGGGAGTTTCAGGGCCACAACATCCACTGTTCATTTTCTGCGGCCGGGATGGGAAACTCCTGCCCTCGGTGCCTGTGTTTGCTTGTGACCCCAGAGCACGGACCCTTCCCACTTTGGAAGAAAAGACAGATATTGCTTTATTACTGTTTTCCCTCAGCGGTAATTCTCGCAGCTTCCCCTAATCTCGATCCCGCAGTTGCAGGGTATTTTTATATGTGGGTTTTGTGTATAACGTGATTATCTGCTGAATGGGATCCGCTCCATTACAATTCGAAGAGTGAAGATGCGAATCTTAACACTTGAGCCACGTTTCTCATTTATTACTTTTCAAAGACTTTGGTGGGTTTGGTTTTTTTTGGTTGTTTATGTGTTTACAAATCCAATAACAATCCTCATTACGAGTTGCAAAACATGAAGCCATTTTGATCCCAGGCAGATGGCAGCTAAATGAAGTTTAATTAAAGAATGAGAGCCTTGATTCAAATCATTTTAAAAAAATATAGTGCACCGAGATGCTAGAGAACAGCATAAACAGCATCTGGGCTTTTATTCAGAAGCCCAAATGCATTTGCGAGGAAACACTTTGCAAACCCTTTCGGAGCAATCGCGGGTTGTGGGCTGCAGCTCGACGGGCCGGCGCGGCTGCAGAAACCTCCTTCCCCTGATGCTACGGCAAGGCTAGGAAGCTAAAAATGCAGCCAAGCGCGAGGCCTTGCTTCCTTCTTTGGGTGTTTTTTTATTTTTATTTTTATTTTTGAAGCGCTCAGCTGATGCCAAAGACTCGATTTGAAATACGATCAAGTTTGAGGCTGTTCTCCAGCGGCCATTACAGCCCACCCCTCCCCGCAGTAACTAGCCCCTTCCAGCAGCGTGCGAAGCGGTATGGCTGGCATATACGTTCCATGTAGTGCTTCGCAGCCTACGCAGCACACAGCAGGTTGCTTATCGAAGGCTGAAGCTAACGAACTGGAGGCTGAGGTGTCGTGGGAGGCTCCGTCCCTGTGGCGCCGAGGCGTGACTCCCCAGGAGCTCCCGGTTGGCTCCGGCCGCGGCTCAGCGCTTTCCTGCAGGTCACAGCGGCCGTGCCGGGGTCTAAAGCCGGCTGCGTGCCGGTGCGCAGGAGGGTGCGAGGGAGAGGACGGCTCGGTGGGTGCTTTTCCGTAGCGAAGTCTCCTGTGGTCCCCGTGAGAAGCAGGCACAGGCTTCCATGCACAGCGCACACCGGCGCCTTTCCAGGGGCGGCAGCCGCTTGACAGCGAGTGACTTTTATTTATTTCTTGTGTCTGCAAGTTGTTTGAGCTTCAGCCATGGCTTTCCTTCCCCCATGTAACTTGTATATATCTAGACAGGTAGATAGATAGATAGAAAGATATAAAACCTGTATACATGTATCTATCTCTCCCCTATAACGCGTATATAACATGCGCATTGCCATCTCTTGGATTATTTTCTCCAGTTAATGGCTCAGACACCGTTCATCTTAAACTGGTAATCCTATTTATAAGGATTACCTAATCCAGAGAAAGAAACCCCACCGACGCGCCTGCGCCGCTGGGTGGGAGAGCTGGTGGGCAGCAGTGACGCCGGAGGCTCCGGGGTCAGTCGGGGGGATGGAGCTGCGGTGCTGTAATTCAGGAGGACACTGCCAGTGGAGCCTTTTGCTAAATGAATGTATTAAACAGCTGTCTCGGACTCAGATTAACAGGTCCATGGGGTATAAAGGCAGATTGATGTAGCTGAACTGAACTGGCACGCTCTCGTGCTAAGATTAACGTCTTCTGATGAGTGGGGCTTTTTGAAGGGTGATGTTTAAGTGGAATGAATCTCTGTCAGCCATCATTAAAGTTATTTATTATTTTTTTTCCCCAATAAGATTACAAAATGAGCACTCCTAAAAGAGACAGGCCAAATGCCCAGCAAGACCATTCGTCTTCACAGTCCTCGTGGCAGGGGCTGGGATTTCGTCGCTGCCTGCGGGATTTGGAGACGCAGGGCTGCGGCACACCCGCTGCCACCGGCGGGCGCGGAGAGGAGGCAGCTCTGCTGCTTCGCCCCGTTCTGCTAATGGCAAACGGTGGCAGAGAAGACTGATGGACATCTCCCCTGGTAGCAGCTGTGTGGTCACAGGAGTGTAATGAGGCTACTCATTAACCTGCACATTAATACGTCTCTGAGAAGGGCCTGGGCAGGAGCTTTTTAAGGGAAAAGGGAGGAGGGGAAGAGTGTTGGGAATGGTTCATCAAGGGTCAGGGAGGTATCTGTGTGACCCTGTGCTAAAGGATGCCATGGAAAGTTTGTGTGGGCTCAAGGGGAGGCTGGAGAAGTAGCTTGGAAGCAAGATCCGTTGAGGGCTACCAACCCAGCAAACCCCCACCGGGTGTGGGAACCTCCCGAAAATAGCTGGGGTCTGGGTGAGTACTTGGGAAGGCGTTGCCTGTGCTTGTCCTTTCCTTCTTGGGACACTTCTGCACAACCACAGTAGTGTCACCTGCGCTGTCACCCAGCCCTGCCGCCTGAGCAGGCACGGCCGTGCCTGTGTAACCCAGGGCTTGCTCTGGGGTAGTGCTCTGGGTAGGGAGGCATGTTTCGTGGAGGCTTCCTGCTCTTCTTCTTAGTCCTCTGGGCACATAGCTCTACAGGTATGCGCAGACCTGCCCAGCAGTTCTGTTGGTGGGGTCTGGAAGGGGTTTGGAAGAGCTGGGAGGCTCACAGGTGGCCTGTGCTGGGGAAAGCAATGAGGACTCCTTCGGTTGTGCCTCTCGGCTCTGGTTTGGCGTTGGTCCTGCTGGACACA
>NW_010548446.1:3115-5654 GCF_000687285.1 Phaethon lepturus
CTGAACACAAGGTGAGATGCCTGAGCTGGTTTGGACCCAGTGGGCTTGTTCTCTTGGGTCTTGTCTTGTGTGAACACCAAGAAATTTCTTCTGGCACCTGTACAGGGGCGAGCCCAGGTGCAATCCAGCATCACCCACCAGCGAGATGCTGCTGCGCCCGGAGCGTGGCCCATCCCGGGAAAGGCCCTAGAAGTGGATGATCTTTCCACTGGCTGATGATCTTTCCTCCTGCCCTGCTTCAAAGCTTTCCCCAAAACACTTTCCCAGTCTCTCTGACTGAATCGGCACAACTGATTTCCAAACAGAGAGGAGAACTAAGAAAACAGCCACCACCACACATGCAGCACCATCGCTGCTTTGCCATGTGGTGGCACAGGATTTCTTCTCTGTTGTAAAGATACTGCATTGGCTTGACAGCTTGGAAACCTCCAGCCTTAGGATAGACCCTGGCAGTGCTGGTATCAGTCTGTGGAGAGCTGACTGCAGGCTCAAGGTCTTGTAAAGGTTTATAAAATCCTCGGGAAAGAGCTGCATCTGACTTCTCTACGGGAGCGAGCTTCCTAGCAGTCACTCTACTGATATTAATGGCTCATTTTAAGCTGCTGGTTATGTTGCTGATGTCTGCTTCGGTAAATCTGTCTTCTGTTGCAACCGGGACAAAAAAAGACCCTCTTCTTCACGCCCAGATGTCGATAGACCTGAGTGCAGAATAATTGGAGATAAGGGTGCAATAGGCTGATTATGTTTAGAAGCACTAATAGATCTGCAGGCATATACTTGATAGTGACAGCCGACTGTGTTCAGCCAAAACTAAATAAGATGGCCTGGTGCTTCCCTCGGGAAGCCTCTGCGGAGGACGGCACTGGTGTGCAGGAAAGCTCCTGTGCAGAACACTCACCTGCTGCCAGGCACCTCCCTGGGAACATCTCTCCTCCGGGAAGGACGCTGACGGGTGCAGACAAACACGCTCTCCCTCGGTGAGGAATGCTGAACGGTGAGTTTGCACAAAAAGTACCCAGCTCTGCAGCTGAGGGCTTTGGTTTCGACTTCTTGCCACCAAGATGAACAGAGCAGATCGGTCCCACGTCCCAGGCTCCCTGCTAGGAACGTCGGGCTGTTCCTTGCTGCTCAGTTTTCAACTCGTTCACCGCCACTTTCAGGTGGCTTTTGGCCCCTTGGGCGAAGCTGTGCTGTGCCCCGAGGAGGCGAGTAGGTCCAGGGGACAGGCAAGTTTAGAGCAGCCCCACTGAAGAGCTCAGAACCCTAGAAGATGATCCCCACCACAGCCGGGTTGCTGCCACCTCCTCGCTGCCACGGTCCCCGGCCGGCCCCCGCCCAGCTCGCGTAGGCAGTGCATCACGGAAGGGATGGACAGCGTCTGGAAAGATCAGACTGGAACCGTAAACTGAATGCAGGCAGGTCCCTAAATTGTTTGTTGGTTTTGTTGGGATTTTTTTGACTTTTGTAGAAACAGATCTTTTACAGTTTAGCTGCTAATGAAATCATTCTGTAATGTAAAGCAAAAACGCTCCCAAACTCCTTCCGTCGGCTGAGTAGAAAGGTCTGTCTTCTTTAATTGCAAACAAGAATCCCTTTTCACCCTTCAGTGTTGTGGGTATTTGGATCAAATATGTAGCTGCCCAAATTGCTGGTCTGTTTGTCAACGGCTTGATCTAGGCTCCGTAATTATGCTGGCACAGATTTCTTGGGCGGGGGAGGGAGAAAAACCCAACTCAAACCCCCAAAAAATCCTGAAAACCCTCTCTCGGGTGATAAAGCATCGCTGGCAAACTCCAGGTCTCACTTCCTCCTAATAGAAAAAAAAATAATTTGAGTTTATTTGAGGGATTGGCTGAATGTACGAGGTGCCAGCGCCGCCGGCTTCTGCATTACTCGGAGATCTTTGTTACGTAGCTGAATTAATTCGCGGCGCGCCCGCACTAGATCTGAACTATCGCGCTTCGTGGTTGCTCAGTTTGTCCTTTCCGCTGCCTGGGACGAGGCTGGCGCTGGGCTGGAGCGGCCCCAGGGGCGCGTGGCGGGATGCTGGCACGTCTCCCACTCTGCCATCTTGTGCACAACCGTCTCGGCTTTCATTTTAGAAACACTCGGTCCCTGGCTGGTACGGCTGGCAGGCAAATTTGGGAAGCACGAGCTGATGCTTGGGAAAACAGGAGGTATGGCAGCAACGTCGGTACAAGCCTGCGAGTGCGGTGACCATTTCAGACAGGAATAATTACTCGGCAGCCGCGGATACTTTTAGCGTCCCCATTATCTACTGTGCTCATCAAAGCATCTTGCTGCATGGATTTGCTGGGTATTTTCAAAGTGGCGACTTCTTTTGTGCTAGAAGTAGATGCGTTTATTGCCGACCTATTGCTGGCACCTGCGATTTTGGAGAGCGTGTCAGGTTGGGTTTTTTTATTCCTGATCTTTGGAAAAATGCACATTGACTGTCACTGTAACCCTCTGTCACAAAAGGTGAATTATTTTTAAACGCTTCCTTCTTCTTTTGACGAGTTACAGTACGCAAGGCAGC
>NW_010548446.1:5665-7774 GCF_000687285.1 Phaethon lepturus
CTCTACAGACTATATTGTCATTAAAATGATGGTAATTAATAGAAGCTTCTTGATTTAAGATCATCACATGGGGGGTATGTGGAGGGGAGAGCCAAGACATTCTAGCACATCCTTCCTTGCTAAACTTCCCAGAACATCCTTAACTGAGGGCAGAGGAGTAAATGATAGGAAAAAGCAGTGCCTAGCCAAATATTTGTACCACCCGTGTGTTCGCCAGCCTTACTACAGGCACCACGTTCAAAGGAAAAATACAGGATATTCTTATTTAGTATTTAACAGAGAAAAAGCTTAGTGAAAGAAAACTGCAGAGGAATCTAGGCAACTGGAGCAAAGGAAAATTGGTAAAGGAGCATGAAATGAGCTTATCTGGAGCTGTGCGCTGGAAAACTGTGGATCACTATAGTCTCGTTCTGGTCCGTCATCGCTACTGTGCTCTGACACAAAGAGCACGTTGCTGCTCCTGGGCTCTGGTGGAGCTGCACCGGTTTGGGAGTTGCAATTAAAAAAAGAATTTGGGAGAAGGAATGAGATTACATCTATGTATAAAAGAACCGGTGCGCAGCGGGGAACTATGAACCCTGTCCTCTGAGGGTCTGCTAGATGTGCACGTAGCTTCCAGACTCTGCACTCTGACTTTGGCACAAAATATAAACGACAATATAAATCTGCATTGGTTTTTTTCTGAGAGGTTGGGGCTTCCCCCTCCTCTCCCTCTGCACTTCCCCTCTATTCAGAGGTTATATACATGAATCCTGGAACTAAACCACTTTGAGAAAGAAATGGCAAAACACCAAGTAAAGGCTGGCAAACTGAGGCACGTATCCCGCGCTGGACAAAAGATAAGGCAATACTGGGGTGGAAGAATTGGGATTGGATCCAAAGCCGCCATCTGTGAAGTTTTTACAGGGGTTTTAAAGTTTTCCTGCCTGGAAAAGCAGGTCTGTGGTGATCAGTGTAAGGCTGGTTGGTTTCTACTCGCCCTCACCCCTTCACAAATCTCGAAGGACTCCAATGGTTTCAACAGGCGTACGCTCAGGTTTTCAGACTCTCAGATGTCAGATGGGAGTTGTCAAGGATATTTAGATTTACCCATAGAAACTTCAAGGGCAAGCTGACTGAAATCCCCCATGCTACACTTAGCTCCAGGTTAAATTTGTAACTTCTTGCATGCAGTGAAGCAAAGCCTTCTGATAAAGACAGCCTAGCTCTTGCGAGTGCTAAAGAGAATAATGCATGTTTCTGGGGATGAAACAGAATAATTCCCCAAACTAATGAGTATGTAAAAAAAAAAAAAAAGTTGTATGTATTTGTCTCATTTCTTTTCAGAAGACAACTGTGAGCTTGAAATGGAATTTCTCCTTTTTTTTAAAAATGATGATAAAAATAACTCTGAATTCAACTCCCCTCTTCCAACATTTTTGGTTTCGCAGTCTGGCTCCCTTGTTTAAGAGAAATGTTTTGCTTGCCTTGTAGTTGTGTGAAAACCTTTTTCAATCTGTAGTTGAAGCCCAGCTGGTTAGCTAGCAGAGGGAAAAGCAAAGCGATACAAAATACTTTAAACCAAGGAATTTAGATCAAAGTATGTTCTGCCAGAAGACTTGGCCTTTAATTTTAAACCTAGAAAGCATATCAAGATTAACTGGTCAGATGTCCTATATAACAGTCAGCTCAGGAATCTGCTGGTAAAAATCCACAGAAGCTGCGTGTTAAGCTGGATGTCTTTTCTAGAAGGAAGCGGCTTGAATTTCCAGGCTCTGAATTGATGGAGAAATTCTCGCGGTCCATGGTAATATGTTACAGTTGTTAATTACTCTAGCTACTAAAAACATACAAGTTATTTCTCGTCTGAGCATTGATTTACAGCACCCAGTGAATGTCTCCGATGGATTTAGAAGCCTTAAGGAACTAATTTTTCAGTTAGTCATCTTGTAACCACAATGGGTAAACATTATTTCACATAAAGCATGACTTAAGTTAACTCTCTGGCTTCAGTTAGCTCCTAAACTTCATCCAGCTCCAGAGCTCATGTGGCTGGATCAGGTGGTAGAGAGCGATACAGAAGAGTGGGAAGAAACTTGTCCTGGAGAAATACCAAATTTTTGCTCTTCC
>NW_010548446.1:7805-9399 GCF_000687285.1 Phaethon lepturus
GGGGGAGCCACAGCACTGGTCTCACCAGCGGGAAGCAGCTGCCACGTATGACACGCATAATGAATCATGACGTGATGCCGTGTACCCGAAAGGCATCTTCTCTGCGACCAGAACAGTCCCTGCCTGCAGGGCAAGGATCCGGACGCAGCCCCAGAATGATGTCCTGGCAATGAACTTCCATTTCTCACTCAGGTAAAACTCCTCCTCTCTTCCAGGAGGATTTACTGGAGTAATTTTTGGACAGGGCGTACACAGGACATCTGAATCTGTACGGAATGGCCAGGATGGGCTGTGTGCAGTAGGTACAGCTGGAAGATGACAGCATGTAGTTATCGTGGAGTGATGCCTTCCATTAAAAATGCCATCTAAACGGCAAAGGGAGCTGGCATTGATTTAGAAAACAGTTGTGGCTGCTTAGAAAGACTCAGTGTCCCTCGTGCTGCAGCCCTTCCCCAGAGGATAAGTCTGTCCCCACACAGGGGCTGCGGAAAGGAACCACCCAAGAGCCACAGGGCAAAATTTTCTGGTTTGGGTTAAGATGGTGATGAAAGTGGGCGGTGCCTTTTTAGTGTCCTTTGGGTTTTTTGGAGTATTTTGGTGGAGGATTTTTGTTTGGGGTTGTTTTTTTGTTTGGTTTGGTTTGGTTGGTTGGGTTTTTTGGGGGGGGTGGGGTGGGGGTTTTTTTGTTGTTGTTTTTTTTTTTTTTGCTAGGCCACCACAGAATGCTTCTGTCTCCTTTCCCACAGCGTAAATGATGAGAACAGCTACATCCAGCTAAACACTGGCAAGGAACCACCAAGAGCCACAACATCTTGAGTCACTCGGGCCATTTGCTCAGGGGACGCTGGTCAGCGTTTGCGGATGGGTGTTTTTTGCACGAAGTCCATAGCCTCAACAGCCCCAGTATGGGAACAGCCAAAGCGGCTCCCGCAGGGCCCCTTCCCAGCAGACAGCTTGGGAGCTTTATTCCCTGGTTTGATTTATCTCTATTTATTGCAACTAGGAGGAAGCTGAATGCTTTCAACTGAGCACGCTTCCATTTCCTTTACAAACGAGATTTACTTGAAATTACATGTAGTGTTTGCTGGTTACGCTTCACCAACTGTAAACACACTGTTAACGTTTGGAAACGCCACGAGCAGTTTTATATACACCGTAACAGTTCTATACACGCTATAAACAAAATGTTGGTATTTACCAGTACGATAGTTTGATTTAAAAACTAGCTATTTTTAACAGCAGTGTTTTTGATTTGGAACGGATTTTGAAAGGCAGCATTTCCCTCTGAACGGGAAACTTTCTGTCCACGTCCAGCACGTTGAACCTAAATCCAAAGGAAAGCACAGCGATGCCAGCTAACATGTTTGCCTGGTTATACTCAGGAAAAGAGATCTCATAGATGGCATCTACTACACCGAGCACCTCTGCAGAAGGAGTAACCTAACTCGCAGCAACAGGGAAATTGTTTCGCGACACAGTCCTTTACCAAGCCACCGTTGGCTCTGGGGGGCCGGGAGCAGCTCCGGGCGTTAAACCCGGCTGGCTTTGGCACAAGGGGGAGGCTGTGGTGGGGCTGCCGGGCCGAGGTCTCTGC
>NW_010548447.1:0-21504 GCF_000687285.1 Phaethon lepturus
AGAGGAGAGGAGAGGAGAGGAGAGGGAATCAATAGGTCTTTTTTCACAGCGAGTTCTCACCTTCACTACCTAGAGCAATACAGCTGCCTTCCTACTGATGTCAGATGCCTATGGAGAAAATAGGACTGAAAGCAGTGATTCTGGGGGATGCTTTCTCAGAGGTTTTTGTGCAGGGCATCAAAGTATTGAGAAGAAAACCTTTTTGTTGCCTCATCTGAATCCTTCTCACAGCAAGGGGATGAACTAATCTCTGCCATGCTGGCCTGTTCTGTGTTGGTCTTTGTAGATCCCCTATGTTATTAAATCTTTCTAAAGAGTGTTCATGGTTTTCTTCTATGATTCTCTTGAATTAGCCTATGGCTGTTCTTGCTTAAGAATTAACATATCTCCGATATTTTCATCATCTTACTGGGTGATGGTAACATAAAGGTGCTGTCAAACTCTCTGACGAATCTTAGATCTACACTTCATATCTAATATTTTCATGAAGAATTTTTCCTCAAAGACACTCAGATATCCACCTTTGGTAGATTTCCAGATTTTACATCCACAGTTTAAGATGCATATTATCCCTATTCTCCCTCCCTGAAGCAATCTCCTAATGCTTCTTTTCATAATATTGTCAGTATCTAACTTGTGAATGCTCAGTTTTGCAATACTAATGACCATTTTTGGTAGAATATGCAAAATAGGGCAATCTGCTCTTAGCACGACTGGCATTGGTGGTATTATTCCTATTCTTTGTGAGTACAATGATGAATAGAAATAGGTCCAATGCATTCGAGAATAGTTTCTTGGGATCCTGTTCTGGACCATTTTATGTTTAATTGTTTCATATACAAAGCTTTCAAGACATCCAGAAATTTTTTATAAGTCTTTCTAATAGGTTGGAAGAAATATAATAATGTTTTTAATGGACATGTAGTGAATGAAGCTATGAAAATGAAATGAGGGTAGAAGCAGAAATGGAAGCGATCTTATAACTATACTGTAAAAAAAGGACTTACTGTGAATTCCTTGCTTTATGTTATTATATGGAGAAGAATTAATATATCAAATATACTTATTGGTAGCTCATTTATAACTAAATGGTCATCAGCTATGGTCTATATGGTGGTCTTGAAAATTGCATTTTATATTCTCTACTCTTATGAAAAATCTGTTTCACCCCCTCAAATCATTATTGACGAAAATTATGTTCACCCATGATGTTTCCAATCAAAATAATATGGCTTCAGGTATCAGCTAACAACATTATTTTCTGAGCACAAGGGAATCATTAATCTTGAGAGGCAATCAACTGCTAAATCAATTATAAAAATATAGGTGGTTTCAGTTAGCTTTAATTGTTCATTATCACAAGAAACTCAAGCATTTGGCATAGCTGCTTCAGGCACCAGCTAAGCAAACCTATGATGAAGTTCCAATAGTTTGCATGAAAGTGAAGCTAAAATATTTGAGTAAATCCTATCCAGGAAAAAATTAATAGAGCACAGGTTGCCATACCCATCATAGCTACATACAACCTCTATTAGCCTCCTCCATTTCCTAATTCTGTTGAAATTCAAAGCACTGAAATGTAATGGTAGGTCCTCTTCATAGCATGTACAGTAATGGTTTTCCATAGAGCTGCCTCACTTTATTCTTGTGGTCCACCTCCCCGCCCTAGGAAAAAAAACCAACACCAAAACCAAGCCAGAAATGCAAAGGAAGAAGGAATTAGCTGATGCAGATGGGGCATTACCAAGTCCCTGTGAAGTCCATGCCTGCACCTCAGCCTGCTCTACAAGAGATTCTAGTTGCAAGCATTAGTGAATAAATTTTTTCAAGTATTACTGCAAATCACAATATTCCCTTTAGATTATCACTGACAGAATTTGAAAATATTTACATTATTTATCAGCTCCTGCATCTCATCTAAATGTAAGCTGTAATCAATAAATCATCAATACCTCACTTCTTTTTTCTGTGGGATCTAAATTATGCAGCTTTCCATTGTTTATATGTATGTGTGTGTGTACATGTAATGCTCAGCATTTCCAAATCCATCAGAAATAAACTTATTTCTAATCAACAAAGATGCACCTATCATTTGGGAGCTGTGACTACTTCTATATAGTGAGTAATGAATTTAAATAGCATAAGGTAAAATGGGAATTGTTGTTTTTTGTTGTTGTTATTCCAACTCTGCAACCTTACAACTTTGAAGATGAACAGAACTAGGTCCCATGCTTAGGGAATGATTTTATTTTATTGTGAATGGTGCAATTGTCACACTCTTCATGTGTCATGAGAATCAAGAATGCTCAAGATCTCAAACTCTATTTTAATGTAGAAAACAGAATAGAATAGAATAGAATAGAATAGAATAGAATAGAATAGAATAGAATAGAATAGGTATAAGTTAAATCTCTCAATTTCTGCAGTGGTTTTAAAAGGATAGAATTGTGAGATGCATTACTACCACAAAGTATCTTCCCCTTCCTGCTTTTGTAAGCTTTGAAGTGATTAATAAGGAATGGTAAAACTTATTAAAAACAGTCTCATTGGTTTTCAGTCAATGCTTCCTTCAGGGAAGGTGTGATGGTTAATGAAGCAACAGTAAATGTTGAAGATACAGCACGGTATACTTTCCATAGTGAAAGTCATGGATTTTTGAGTACAGCCATACTTCACCCACAGACTTGAATGGAAGTTCAGTTTACTTAGAAATTTAATTAACTGCATTTCAAACCTTTAAAACTTCTTACTATTACCCCCAAACTTATTTTAAAGGTGTCTTTTGATAAGAAAAACTAACGCATTAATCTGAATGACAATTATTACTGTTCTCAAAATGAAACCACTTAAAGAGTCTGGGAGTTCTTATGGAAAAGTTTAAAACTATTATACTTCAAATTAAATTTGAAGGTATTGCATATATTGAGTTGCCTTTTTTTTCTTCCCACTGTTTTTAATTACTAGTACATTTGCATGAAAATAGGATCTTTATTTCTTGAAAGCTCATCTACTCCTGCTGCTTATTCTTCATTGAACATGTCACATGTAAAGGGTTAGATCTTCAGGTGAGTTAGAAGCAAGAGCAGATGTGCTTAGAAGAAGGTTAGTTTTTTATGCAAATATTATTTTTAATAAAACAAAAGAAAAAAATTAAAATACGTGCTCTGGAAGCAAAATTCCAATACCTCTTCCAAGAAATACAAACAAAAAGTAACTCCAAACAAAAGTAATTTTGAACTTTATAACTGAATATAGAACGTGAAAATACAATATGAAACCCTAAAGATTCACTAGATCACTGTTTACTCAAAAAAGCCCCCTAATTTGATATTCATGCTCTTACTGTACAATAAGGAAACACAAGGCCCAGGAATTCAGGTTCATTTAAAGCTTTCAAAATAATACTTTTCCTATACAAAAGTTTCTAATTTTTGATGGTCCTTTCTGAAACAAATGGCAGATTTCTATCTGAAGAGAGGCATTCATACTGTAAAAATCAACCAGTCAAATGCTTATGCTGTGGTGTGCTGAGCTGACCCTGGCTGGAGGCCAGGTGCCCACCAAAACCGCTCTGTCACTCCCCTCCTCAGCTGGTCAGGGGAGAGAAGATAAAACGAAAGCCTCGTGGGTCTGGATAAGGGCAGGGAGAGATCACTCACCCGTTACCATCACGGGCAAAACGGACTCAACCTGGGGAAATTAGTTTAATTTACTACCAGTCAAATCAGAGTAGGGTAATGAGAAGTAAAACCAAATCTTAAAAACACCTTCCCCCCATCCCTGCCTTCTTCCCGGACTCAACTTCACTCCTGATTCTCTACCTCCTCCCTGCCAGCAGCACAGGGACAGGGAATGGGAGTTGTGGTCGATTCATCACATATTGTCTCTGCCGCTCCTTCCTCCTCACGGGGAGGACTCCTCACACTCTGCCCTGCTCCAGCGTGGGGTCCCTCCCACAGGAGACAGTCCTCCATGAACTTCTCCAACGTGAGTCCTTCCCACGGGCTGCAGTTCTTCACAAATTGCTCCAGCCTGGGTCCCTTCCATGGGGTGCCATCCTTCAGGAACAGCCTGCTCCAGCCTGGGTCCCCCATGGGGTCACAAGCCCTGCCAGCAAACCTGCTCCAGCCTGGGCTTCTCTCTCCATGGGGCCACAGGTCCTGCCAGGAGCCTGCTCCAGCATGGGCTTCCCACGGGGTCACAGCCTCCTTCGGGCATCCCCCTGCTCCATCGTGGAGGTCCATGGGCTGCAGGGGCACAGCCGGCCTCACCACGGTCTTCACCACGGGCTGCAGGGGAATCTCTGCTCCGGCACCTGGAGCCCCTCCTGCCCCTCCTGCTGCTCTGACCTGGGTGTCTGCAGAGCTATTCCTCTCATATTCTCACTCCTCTCTCCAGCTGCAATTGCATGGTTTTGGGGTTTTTCCCCCCTTCTTAACTATGTTATCCCAGAGACGCTACCACTGTTGCTGATGCGCTCAGCCTTGGCCAGCGGTGGGTCCATCTTGGGGCTAGCTGAAATTGCCTCTATCAGATATTGGGGAAGCTTCTAGCAGCCTCTTGCAGAAGCCACCCCTGCAGCCCCCCCTCTAGCAAAACAGTGCCATGCAAAACCCAATACACTTAGTGTGAAGAAACGACGAGCAGCCAATACTGAATGATCATGAACTATGAACCACCCACATATTGGCTCCTCCATGTGCAGATCCAGTTAAAACACAGCAGTGCAACACTTTGAGGGAGTTTGCATTGCCATGTGTATGTGCTTTCAAAGAGAACTGAAGGCATTTAATGCCATATTTAATATATGACCCCTGCTTCTATTCCTTGATAATGTAGCTTGATTCCAGCTACCAAGAAAATTGAGTACATGAAAACAGTAATGAGAGCTGGCCTGTATTAGAAGTACGAGAAAAGCCATCAAAGACTCACACACTAAAATAAAACTGTTCTGCTTTAAAAGAGCTATTGTACTCTACCAAATGTTATTGAAGATTAACTGGCCTTCAGATAGCTCTGCCCAGTTAGGTAATAAATGCGGCAGTTACATTTCACAGTCATTGCAACTTGCCTGCAGCCTATCTGGGAAGCATCCTGAAGTTCATCACACTTTGGGAACCCAACTGGTGATGCCTGTAAATGAGCTGTTATTCATCAGGTATTCCAAAACTGTACACAAAAACTTGGCTGTGTAAATAATGTTTTGGAATGACAAAATTGGCACTAATGATTTCCATGGTCAGATCCCCAGTCCAGGTAGGGTAAACCAGAGGCAGTGCTGCTGCTCTGCTGAACGCGGGCATCACTTGATTTGGGAAGGGAAGGGTCTAGAAGATGAGTCCTACTAAGAAAAAATCGGCTCTGTCAAAGCTCCGTAAGTGGTATTTGACCTCATTTCTTCTTGTACAGAAGATGCCACAGAGGCAAGGCCCAGCAAGTATTTTACCTGCAGCCAGGAAAAATTGACAGTGCACTCAGATACTCATATTCAAATCTGCAACATAAATTAATTGCTACTAATAAAAACAAAGCACAGAGTCCCTTTTACATTGTTTTATCCTGTTTAAAAGATAAACATTTGCGCACTGCAAGCCTCACATGGATAAAAGCTACCATGAGAACTTATAAGCCATCTGCTAGCTTCCTAATGAAGCCAGTAACTATTATTGTTTACAGTTGAACACCGGGGGTCATGTGTATTTGCTGTAATGAAAGAATCAATGCATCACTGCAGATGCTAAAAGAGAACTTTTTTTTTCCAGACGGCTAATTATAAATACAATAAAATAGCAAATTAAAAAAAAATCTGTTCATCTCCTTAGAGAAATAGTGCTTGGCACACCAAATACAAAATGCAGCACTGTTCTGTTTTCTAATAGTCTCCACTTGACAGACTTGGCTTACAGAAACAGAATCACAAGAAGTTACTCTTCAATACTTAACGAATAGCTGATCACCAAGGAATGCTTAGTCCCCAATTCTTTAATCTTTACAAACCGCACACATTATTTAATTGTATTGTTTATCTGAATGTAATGATGAAGTGTGCATTAGGAGATATTTCTCTCTTGCTGTTTCACTCTGTTTCTCTTGCTTGAAGAAGACACCATGATATATGAAAACTTGGCTCAGTTGAGCTATTATATATGTCCTGAAGTTTCTTGGATTTTTTTAAATGTTGGTTGAAGAGAAACTGATACACAGCAGTGATGCAATCGATTTCTGGTTTACTATTTCATCACTTGAACAAAAATACACTTACAGAAATAGACAAAAACTTGCATAGTAATATTAATTCCCAACATTTAGCAAAAACAAAGAAGCATAAATAAAATAAAAGCCTTTGTACCTGATGGAATTCTTAAACTCACTGGAAACAAGACATTTATTTTGAAATCTTGCTAATGGCCTTTATTTGCTCTAAAAAAAGTATCTTATTTTCAGGAAATTTCCTGAGGCCTGTGAGTCAAGAGAGCTTACTTGCTTTGCTGAGTGGAAACACTGCGAATGACTCCTCATCGTCCTCTGATACCACCAGGTCCATGGCGCAGTCTTCTTGCAGCTCATACTCTCCTCATTCCACCTGCAGCATACACAGAAGTACGTATCTATGATATGACTAAAATCCTGTATAACATTGTAGCTAGATGGGTTGTTGCAGTAGACAGGAAAGCTGTATTATGGTAGGTAATAAATAAGTAAACCCATAGGAAAGAAACAATATCCCTTTTTTACAATAAAAAATACTTGTAGCAGGTTGTACTCAAGGCAGAAATAGAGCAAGCTGTCAGCAGGAGAATACTGCTTTGTTTTTTAATTTTGTCTCCGTATCGTGGCGACGGCCAGGGAGAGCTAACAGCAGGCAGCCCAGAGTGGGCAGAGTTCATTAGCGGGGTCGGAGAGCCCGGAGGAGCATCCCCAAGCGAGACCTATTAAGTCTAACACTTGGTTCCCCTGGGGCACGCTGCCGCCCAGGCTCCGGCGCGTCACCCGTTCCCTGCTCCCGGCCCCGCGCGCCTGCTTTGTCGGATGTGACCGACTGCGTGTGGTGCAGGGGCTGCGAAGCTGGGGAGGGGCCCCACTGCAGCCCTTCGCTGTGGCCCTTTCCTTGCCCGATGGCCGCACGCCCGCGGCCAGCACACCCGGGCAAATCTGTCGTGTGAACCGCGCACACCGCACGCGTTCCTGCGGTCTGCACGTACCATGAGCCGAGTGGCCTGAGACGCTGGGTAAAGAGAAGATGGAGAGACTTGCTTAGCATCCAAAGCTTTGCCTTGCTTTGCTTTGCTTTGGCAGAGCTGGCTGGACCCCTCCCGAGAAAATCAGTGAAAGAACCAAGTGACTGAAGTACAGAAGAGGATGAGGAGAAAAATTTCATTTCAGTTCCTACTCTGACAATGTTTCCATCTTTGTGGACTTCAGTGGAAAAGTCAATTTATATGTCTTAATTCTCTGTTTCATAAAATGTCTGAGAGACTACTTTCTTCCCTAAACCATAGGCAAACATGTGTGAATATACTTGCTTCCCCAAATTACAAGGGAGTCGCAAGAATTAATTAGTTAATGTTTGCAAAGAGCTTTAAAGGCAGAAAGCACTCTATAAATGCTAATTATTAAATCAAAGCTTTATCTGACTTTATTACTAAACCACTCATAAAATAAGTTACATAGCTGTTGCAGGTTGGAAAAGGCAGTTTTACTGTCTAAAAGATATAAAGTTTTTAATTAGCAAATGTTTTGAAAGTGCTTTGCTGAGGAAAAAAATACTAACTGTTAATAAAGGGTTTCCCTAATGAAAACAGCTACAAAATATGAATTCCTGGATGCTACTGTAACTTCTGCATATATTATTATCTAAAGTTTTGTCCCATGACAACAATATTTTTATTTGAGGCACAATTTTTGTAATATTGATGAAAAAAATTGTGGTTATGTTTGTCAAATAAATGTTCAGATGCAGCAAGAGATTAAAGGTATCATTCTTAGCAGAGAGTAGCAAAACCTAATGTATTGTCAAATTATTCGTATATACATATACCATTATTTTTGCTATTTAACTCAAAGTTGTATTTTGCTAAGCTTCCAAGCTTCTGCTAATTTACAAGGTTCAGCTCTTCCAAACGCTCTACTGTACCTGCACATATGTGACCTGTTACCTACATGTTATCTTAAAATCTAAGCATGCAGATTTGAACCTTTTACACATAGTCAATTAGAAAGACTGAATTCTGAAAGTGCCTCAAGCCTTCTGAAACACCATTGATCTTTAGGTTCGCATAGTTTCATCCTGCCAGGAGAAACCTTTTGTTCACCTCTTCGTGACACTTGTTTCCACTCTGCATTTAATAACATAAACTTGAGTATAATACTATGAACATGTTGATTTACTAATATAATAATCAATATATTAACAGAATTGGTTCTGACTCATTCCCTTCCTACATACATTTTAGACATAAAATTGCTTTTAGAGCCTTCCAGAGTTATATTATTATTATTTCAGAATTATCAGGTGGTAGTATTTCTCAAGTGCCTAGGCTAGTGGTTTGAAAAGAAGTTTGAAAGTAATCTTGATATGCTTAATACCTGTTGTAATGTCTGCCTGTGGCTGTAGAAAACGTGAAACCTTGAGCAATAAGAAAAGACCTATTAATCTGGTTTGCTGAGAGGGGAGAGGCATGCCAGCATCCTCCCTACTTAGAACTGTGCTGATGGCAGGAGGATGAGGATGCAATCAGCCAGGCCTGCTCAGTGAAGCAATGCAGCCTGGCTGCCGAGGCAGAAGCTGCCCGTCTCCACAGTCCAGGAGACAAAATACCTCGTGTTGTCCCTGGTGCTCCCAGCAGGAAGGCGAGGTCCAGGTGTTGCTCCTACAGAAACCAACGGGATCTGCTGTGTCTCCAAAAGGTCCCTCTCAAACACCCCTGGGGGAGGCAGTAGTATGTGTTCATTAATTTGAGCCATAAATCACAATTTCATGTGGCAGGAAAATTTCCAGAAGATTATATGCTATGACAAGGGGTTATGTCCATTTCTATGCTCTTACTATAGCTCTTCCAGGCAGATAGGGAGAGTCAGAGCAGGAGGAAGAGTGATAAACCTTTATCACTGCATCGATTTATCAAGCTGTCCCTGAAGGAAAGATGACTGCGATTTTTTGGAAAGGGGGCAGGGTTCAGGGCTGGGGACAGAAAGGGCTGTCTAGGAAGAGATGGGAAATGAAAAGTATTCAGGAGACTTATTAAAGTGTCAAAGGGGTCCTTAGCAGGAGAAACTCAAGATTACTGAATTTCTCTAAGCCCAGGGTTTTTTTGAGTGTGTTTTCTTGGGTTGCAAATTTACCTTCTAAAAACATAATTATTACATCTTTAGAAAACAGTTCCAGACTAACTGGAGCATGTCCAAAGACGGGCAACAAAGCTGGTGAAGTGTCCAGAGCACAAGTCTTACGAGGAGCGGCTGAGGGAACTGGGGTTGTTCAGTCTGGAGAAGAGGAGGCTGAGGGGAGACCTTATCGCTCTCTACAACTACCTGAAAGGGGTTTGTGGTGAGGTGGGTGTTGGTCTCTTCTCCCAAGTAACTAGCAATAGAACGAGAGGAAATGGCCTCAAGTTGCGCCAGAGGAGGTTGAGACTAGATATTAGGAAACATTTCTTTACTGAGAGAGTGGTCAAGCATTGGAACAGGCTGCCCAGGGAGGTGGTGGAGTCACCATCTCTGGAAGTGTTCAAAACATGTGTAGACGTGGCACTTCAGGACATGGTTTAGCGGGCATGGTGGTGTTGGGTTGTTGGTTGGACTTGATGATCTTGGGGGTCTTTTCCAACCTTAATGATTCTGTGATTCTGTAATAAATAGATAGTCCAAATTATTTTGTAGTTAGTCTAAAATTACACATTGTAAAATAGAGTACCAATGACATAAAGCAAAAGCAGTAGTGCTGAAGTAAGGTCTTGAATGATATTTTTGTTGTTATTATTTATTAGCCCTTATTTTTTAAAAATTACAGGAAACAGTGTGGCCTTTCTGGAGAAAGTTTATGGATTTTATGATTAATGGATGGTATTAAGATTATACAAAAAATTGTGACAAAAGAAAAATTATCCCTTTTTTATTTTTAATGCTACATTAATTAAATCAAAATGGAGTCTGGCATACACAAATCCTTGTTTGGAAAACCTTAAAATGTATGTCAACTTCCATAGAATAATTCTGATGGCATCAGAACTCAAAAAGAAAAGTCTACCTTCAGTCCTGTATTTTCCCTTTGTGTAGTTTAGCTTTTCACATTCTGATATTACCGGTGGTATTGGTCCATTCATGGATGGTAACAACAGAATTAGAAATAATGCAGAAAGAAGCAGACATGCTCAAGAAATACTTCTGTCTTGTAGCTGGGGGAAAGGCACTTTAAGTATTAATAAATGATGCTGATAAAATACTCCCTGCTTTGACAGTAAATTGTGAAAAAACAGGTGTGATGGCACTGGAACAGGCATTAGAGCTTTGGAGTATGATGGCCAAAAGCAAACAATATGGGTTTCAATAGGAAAAATATAAAATCACCTATCTGGGAAAAGAGTACGCAGGTTATCTTTGGAGAATGGTGGCCTTAGTCCCGGGAATCCCTGTCACAGAAGAAGAGCGTAGGTCACAGTAGCAATCCTTCAACACAGGTCCCAGTGAGGTACTGTGGCAGAAGGAGTTAATCCAATCTATGGCCAAAAAAGTGAGGAAACTACAGTACAAGTGGATAGATGCCACATATCCCTATATTTGGCATGAGTGTGACTATTGCTGGGGAGTTCTATTTCTGATATTTCAAACTGAAGAAAGAACTCCGTTAATTGGAGTGGAGTCAGAGAAGAGAAATTAAAATGGTTAAGGGACTGGAAAATGAGTTTTATAGTGAAAACTTATCAAAGAGGAGATTAAGAAGTGATTTGATCATATTATGTACATTTGCAAAATAGAAATCGTCATTTCCACTCGTGCAAGATGAGATTTAAACATCTGATAAAATACAAGAGTGAATAATTCTGACATGAAAATGTTTACCTCTTTTCTATAGCTATGTTTAATTCAGCTATGTATAGAGCACTAAAATTAAAATCAAATATTTGAAGAGGGTGCAAAAATCACCTGCTTGACTTGCTTCAAATAAAAATTCAACAGTTACTAACATTCAGCTTTTTGGGTTTCCTGCAATCATTTGAAGGCAACTCTAAAAATTATTTTTTCTATTTGATTTGGTATTCCATTATCTTTACTTACTTTAGCAATGTAGGTTTTTTCCTACCTGCTATGTGTTTGCTTTTAAGAAAGTCTGTCCTGTGGCTTCTCCCAGAACAATTTGCTTATACAGGTACACAGATTAAAAATATGAACAAGCCTAGCTACACACTGAGACAAATTCACATCTCAGAAATCGTGTGTAACAATCCACGTAGATTATGTCCCAGTACTGGTCAGGAAAACCAAGGCTTTGCAGAGGTCAATAAGCCCAGTCATACCCTCAAGCTGACAGTGTTTGCCCTGTACCCAGCTAGATGGCATTTGGTATAAGGGATCATGTTAAGGATTGAAATCATTTGGCTAACAGGACTTCACTTGGTGCTGCAAAAGTATCAACTGTCAGGTAGAGCAGCAGAGAAAACATGAAGTTTTGACATGCTCATTACGGGTTGTCTTTCATCCATCATTGTTTGGATTTGGGGTTTTTTGCTATTTCTTAGTTTCTGCAGGTCCTTCAGTTCAGTATTTGACATTGTTTCAAAAAATATGACATGACAAGACATCATAATTATTCTGTCACAATGATTTAGTATATTTGAACATAGGAACCTTCTGTAAATAAAGTGAAGGGATATGAAAGAGAATTTTAGCTCTGCAGTCTGGTTTAAGGCCTTTGATTTTACTTTGATTTGGAAATGTCATGGTTCACTGCAAGCTCACCAGAGTGAGTTTAATGGATTAGAATATGTTATTAAAATGAGATTGCTGGAGAAGTGTATTCCACAGATGTGGAATACTGAGAAGACAGATTAAACATAATGACTGGCAAGAGGCATCTGCTGCATTAAAAAGCAGTGTACGCTACTTCTTCTTTCTTGCCTTACAGGAAAAAGGACAGGAGTAGCACTACAGGTTCACTACAGCAGACAAGTTTTTCTCTATTTTTAGCTTTTCTTCATTTATGTTGATACATCGAAAAACGTCTCTTAAAGATATATACAGAAAAGCATTAATTTCTCATGTGGCATTACAGACACAAAACGTGCATATATGTGCTTCTGAGAATTTATGTTCTTTTTGAGATTTTTTTTCTAAAATGTGATTTGCTTCAAGGATTTCTTTGATTCAAGAAAACCTCTTTTCATAAACAGAAACTTAACTTCTTCGTCCCTGCCCGTGTATTTCTTTGCCTCCTCTTACCAAAAAACAACAAAAGCTTGCATTAGCGTGCTCATGATCTATGAAAACCACCTAAAACTTTAAAAATATGTATTTAATTGGTCAGATCTTTGCTTTGTCTTAACAGCGTCTCAGCCTGTGATTAGTGATGTTACATATAACTTGAGAATGGCTCTGCCCCTGCAACGAGTGTAGAAGGCACACTGTTGTGGTGTAACATCAACCAGCAACTGAGCCCCACACAGCTGCTCACTCATTCCCCCCACAGTGGGATGGGAGAGAGAATCAGAAGGGTAAAAGCGAGAAAACTCATGGGTTGAGATAAAGACAGTTGAATAGGTAAAGCTACAGCCACGCACACAAGCAAAGCAAAACAAGGAATTCATTCACTACTTCCCGTCGACAGGCAGGTGTTCAGCCATCTCCAGGGAAGCAGGGCTCCATCACGTGTAATGGTTACTTGGGAGGACAGATGCCATCACTCCAAAAGTTCCCCTCTTCCTTCTTCTTCCCCCAGCTTTACATGCTGAGCATGACATCATATGGTATGGAATATCCTTTTGGTCAGTTGGGGTCAGCTGTCCCAGCTGCGTCCCCTCCCAGCCTACTTGCTGGTGGGGTGGTTTGAGGAGCAGAAAAGGCCTTGACTCTTTGTAAGCACTGCTCAGCAGTAACGAAAACATCCCTGTGTTATTAACACTGTTTCCAGCACAAATCCAAAACACAGCCCCATACCAGCTACTATGAAGAAACTTAACTCTACCCCAGCCAAAACCAGAGCACACACTGATTTCAGGGGTGACAACAGCTCTCAACCTCCAGTTGCTTCTTCTTCCAGCTCCCACTAGACAGAGCTGCTGGTGTGGCTATTGGTGCTGTTTCGAGGCCACTGAAGGATGTGCAGCATATCTACCTCTGCTGAGAGCCCTTCCTGAGCAGAATCCAGGGGAGAGCACTCCTGCTTTGGCTTTGACCCTATTTTTCTATCTCACATGAGTGGGATGGTTTGAGTGGCAACCCCAGCCACTGACTCTAACAGCAGATGTCACTGTCGGCAGCGTGATCCTTTGCTGGCTGTTCACAGCACGAGATACGGAGGTCACTACAGCCACTGGCAAAGCTGTTCCAGGGAGCGGGGATGTGGGATGCCCCGGAGAAGGGAGCAGCATGATTGATATTAGGTACAACAGCACACATTGGGGAGTGCAGCGTGGAGACAAGCCAACTGCATGGCGAGCCAGGTCCATTAGTGTTAGCTCCGCTGCCGCTCTGGCCCTGGCAGATCAGAGCTGATGGCTGCGGAGCAACGGGAGCATCAGAGGAAGCAGGTGTAAAAGGATGTGGGAAGGAGAAGGCAAGGAATAGAGCAGGAGCCAGCACCTGTCAGGGAAAAAGGTGACATTACCTTTCCTGCCCCATCAGTGAAATATCAAAAATTACCGTGAATCTTGGTTTAAGTATATGGCATGAAACCAGAAGGAAGCTGTAGAACACCCAATCCTTGTTCCGCTACATTTTGAAGATACACTCCACTTTATTTCCTCGAATTGAAAGGCCTAATTCTGCCATCTGAAAAAAAGCCCAAACTAATTGTTTTTGAGTTCCTGGAGTGGGAAGCAGGCTGCCGTATTTCACATTTGTTGTGTTCTGGAAAAAAGGTATCAACGGCTAAGTAATCAGAGAGTTTCTGAGCTACTGTTTGAAAACACCATTTTTCTTCTTTACATAAAAGAACACTTTTATTTGTTTCTATTTCTGAAGGTGGCATATTGAGTTGTACAAACATGTATTCATGCTTCCATAGAAGAACCAGGTCTTTTGTGAGTGATGACGTCCATGACACCATTGAAGGCTGCAGAGATCGCAGAAATAAGGAGGTTTATCTCTTGTTCTGATTGTCTAGTGAGACTAAAGGGAAAGCGTCATTGATTCTAAATACCTGGCTGCTCGCCTGCAGGGCGCACCTCTGGCCTACAGTTCAGCAAGACAGTTTGCAGTGTAGTATTTTCTTTGTTTTGGTATGTTTGAATTATGTGGCATGCTTTTGTGTTCTTTAAAGATGTGGAAAAATTGGTAAGCAGGAAACTCATAAAGTTCAACAAAGAGAAATGCAATGTTCTGCACCTGGGGAGGAATAACCTCACGCACCAGTACATGCTCCAGGCCAACTGGCTGGAAAGCAGCTTTGCAGAAAAAGACCTGAGGGTCCTGGTGGACGAACAGCTGACCGTGAGCCAACAAAGTGTCCTTGCAGCAAAGGCAGACAGCAGCATCCTGGATTAGTAGTGTTGCTGAGGTGATCCTTGGTGATCTGAGGTGATCGAGGGAGGTGATCCTTGCCCTCTATTCACCACTGGTGAGGCCACACCTGGAGTGCTGAGTCCAGTTCTGGGCTTCCCCATAGAAGAGAAATGGACATGACATACTGGAGAGAGTCCAACAAAGGGCCACCAGGATGACTAAGGGACCGGAGCACCTCCCGTATGAGGAAAGGCTGAGAGAGCTGGGACTGCTCAGCCTGGAGAAGAGAAGGGTCAGGGGTATCTCATCAATGTATATAAATACCTCAAGGGAAGGTACAAAGAAGATGGAACCAGACTTTTTTTCAGTGGTGTACAGCGACAGGACCAGAGGCAATGGGCACAAACTGAAACAAGGAGGTTCCCTCTGAACATCAGGAAACACTTTTTTCCTGTGAGGATGACCAAGCACTGCAGCAGACTGCCCTGAGAAGTTGTGGAATCTCCATCGTTGGAGATACTGAAAAGCTCTCTGCATATGGACCTGGGCAACTGTCTCTAGGTGGCACTGTTGAACGAGGGGGATTGAACAAGATGACCTCCAGAGGTCCCTTCCAGCCTCAACCATCCTGTGATTCTGTGGCTCCTTTGGTTTAAGCATCAGCTGTATATCCTTTGGCTTTACATCCACACCTTTACAAAACCACTGATTATCAGCAACAACTCTGATATTTCATAGTCCGAGGATTATGTTTTAATACTTAAATTTTGCAGACTTTACATAGCTTCAAATTATTTTCTTTGTATTATTGTTCAGTGTAATCTTTTTATGCTGTTGGAGGTTGCTTCTTTGTTAGTGTATTTCATTTATGAACATACAAATACAGCTAACTACAATTTATGTTTTTGTTGTGTTTCTCCATCAAGAAATTCAAAGGAGAGAGCTGTTGAAATATTGTCATGTGTCTCATATGTGGACACAAGCATTTCATAACCTATGCTTGACCATATGGAATTGATAACTTTTATACACCACATTTTACCTGTGAATGAGACAGTGAATAAAAGGAATTTTTATATGAATTATAATCTTCTCCTTGTGATAAGAAAGCTTACTCTAAGTATTTCTGAGACCACATATTGAAATAATAAAAAT
Organism: Phaethon lepturus; assembly: GCF_000687285.1. NCBI lineage: Eukaryota > Metazoa > Chordata > Aves > Phaethontiformes > Phaethontidae > Phaethon > Phaethon lepturus. The sequence continues at coordinate 15,811 of NW_010548447.1, forward strand.
GACACAATGCTGTTCAGCAGATTCAGCTCAGAAGCAGAAAGTATCCTATGTTCTAATCTCTATACTATTTCATTTAGGTATTTTTTACTCCATCAAGTCACTTAACACATAATATTATGCTGTGTTCTTTAAATTTTTTCAGTCCTCCAAAAAGTGCACACATTGGGATTCTGGGTTTTAGATAACAAAGGAAAACTGACATGGTTTTAGCAGTAATAAATCTTGGTATTGATGCATCAATCCTATTTTCGCTATAAATTTGCACAGACTCAGATTTTATTTTTGCAGCATGGTTTTTAGCCTCAGCAATAAGGTAGGATTGAGGTTCCTGTGTTGCTGGCCAGGATAGACGTCAAAGTACTTTGCATTCATGCAAAGAAACTGTACTTTTTTAAGGGGAAAGAAGAGATGAAAAGTGGGTGGTTTTTTTCATATTATAGTTTGGCAGGTTCATATCTGTTTTGTGTTTCAAATAAGATTTTTCATTAGTTAGAAGAAAAATTCCCTACGTCTCTCCATCAGTCAGAGGAACTTTTTTTTTGTAATGCAGGTGTTAAATACGTCAATTAGTCCAGTCCACTTCCTTTACTGTACAATACACAGATGATACAGAAGTGTATTTCAGGATGTCGTTGCTAATACATTCCTTTTTGTATTTCATCTGTTGCCCCCCTTAGATACCACACAGCAAATGTGCATTAAGTCCTTCTGGCTGTGGTGGGAGCACTTACTCCTTGCACCTGTAGAGAGGGACTGTTAAAATCATTAGCTCTGTAAACCTGTGCACTTGTATACTTGATGGAGTATCTTAAATAACTGCATAAATTAATTGCTGTTCTCCACCGAAGGAGCTGTTATTGAGAAACTCTTTCATTCTTTCCTCCCCGCCGATGAGCAGAAACCCTCTATTGCTGGCCTACTTCTGTCTTACATGCAGCCAGAAAAGACCGGGCTCTTGGGAACCTTCCTGGCTGACCAGGCACGCTTTTGCGGTTCTCCAAAGCCATCAGACAACAGTGAACAGACACTGCAATTCCGTAGATATGATGAAATGTAGGAAAGTTAAGTTTGTGTGTACAAGTATCAGAGATATATTTAAAAAATACAGCAAGATTGTTTCTATGGGATATGTAACATCAAGACAACATACCAAGACTGCTTCAAGAAATTCTGTGGGACTATGCCTCAGAGGCTAACTTGGACCAATCAACCCTAGGGTTTTTGGAACAACCAAAATTCTCCATCTTCTTTTTTCTTTCTCCATATAAATATCAGCAGTATGAATCATTTAGAAGAACTGAATGCTAAGTTAGTTTAATGAGTGGTTTAGGGCAAGTTTGAGAACATTTTACCATGAAAACGTTACTCACATTTCCATAGTAGGGTTGGAAGCAAAGCTCTTATCACATAATTTCCATTCTACCTACCCTAAATTTTTAATCAGACTAACAATCAGTTAAAATTGTTCTGTGCACTTATTTTCAGATTTATAGGATTAGAATTATGTCTGCAAGGACTCAACATGTGTAATTGCTCATTATTTTCTCCTATGCATGCCTGAAGGCAAAAATAAGGCCAGGGTTCTGAAAAAATCTAGTATATATTAATCTGAAGCAGAATCTGATACGGTCTTTCTCACTGATGCGCTAGGAAGTCTTTGTAGGAGCAGGCTGTCCAGCTGAGCATCAGTGGAAAGAGCAGGCTTTGGAGTAAAAAGAAAAGCTGAATGAGGAAAAATACCATCACAGCTGTTCTCTGCCTCTGTTGCTTCTGCAGAGCTTCATCATAATCGACCAGAAACAGTATTATTCAAAATATTTTACTCTCAGATGTATACATGCATCAGAAGCTGACAATAGTACAAGTAGCACTCCTCCTTTCCTCCTGGGCACACGTATACTGTTATTCTGTACAGGACTTTTAAAACCCTTTTTAAAACTAGCATAAAGGAGTCCTATTTTTGTTTTGTTTTTTTTTTTTGAAAACATAGTTGTCAAATAAAAATAAATATTTATAAAGTTGAAAATACTGACTATTTTTTAGAGTACTACAGTAGCTATATGTGAGGGAAGTCAGACAACTTGTTCATATTTGGACAACAATAAACACTGTGTTTAAGTATCTAAAGAAACTCAACATAATCAATATATGTTTTCAAGCATTTTTAGCAGATGTTTTTAGCAATTAATTCTGTCACCCTACTTCATAATTCATTCTGCGCTCAAATTCTGTTTGAAAGCAGTGGAGGCTGAACGATGTAGATTTTCAGGGAGACAGCTGTGGCTCTTGATTCAGAGCCATTTGTGGATAGTACAATTTAGAGTTGTAACAGCTGGAAATTTCTTCAGGGACGTCACTCTCATGGATCATCAAGTTAAGGGAGTCTCTTATTATGGAAGGAGAGGGTACAGACATGCCATTTTTGATCACAGTCAGTCCTAAGAACAGATTTACTGTGAAAGAAGCAGCAAGCAGAGAGTATCAGGAAATTAACTACACTGGTTAGAGACTGGAGTAGGGTATGCTTCTTGTTATGTGACGAGGCACAACCATTTGCCTTTGCAGACTGCCTTTCTGGATTCAGCCACTTCCACACTTGTGTTTCGAATTTTCCCAGACATTTTTTCTCCTAGCTGGTAACAGTAAGTAGAAAGGACACAAAATACTTATGACTCTAATTCCCTTTAACTCAATCCTTCAGCTATGTACTACTTACAATGTAAACTTCCCCAGACCGGTCAAACATGCATATGCAAAGCAAAAGAGAGGAACAATTAGCTCCTTTTCATTGACCGTATCTTGTTATTTATCATACTTACTGATAAATACTTAAGTCACGCCATAGCTACATTGTTCTGTGCTTTTGGACAACTCCTTCATATGCGCCATTCTGTGTTTTGAATAAAGCATGCTTACGTCTTCTGAACTATGCTGTCTTATGCAATTAAGCCAAACAATCTGTGGTATGCCGTCAGCTGACAATGTCAGCACAAAACGCTAGGCAGGTTATCAGTTGAGATGTAGGAGGTATACTTGCAAATCTACTTTTAGTTAGAATTTATAGCATATTTTAGGCTAAAACAGATCATTATGAACATCTGTTCTGCGTTCCTATATTAGCCATATGAAAAAAATGTTAAAAGATAGTGGAAGAAGTTATTTTCTACCAGTCCAAATTGCAAAAGAGCAAAAACTTTTTGCTCTTTTTATGAAAGCATAATTGGATTCTATTTTGTACAACAGCAGTCCTTCAAAAAGCTAAATGTTCTCACTGGTATATTAAAGGTCTGGCATTTATTTACACAAATATTACCTACTTTTTGTCAGTCTGACTTCAAATATTGTCATTCCTAAGTAGTGCTAAATCAGCATTCTGGACTGTAGACTCTATAAATACAACACAATGAAGTATTCAAACAATGGAAAATGGAGGGAGGAAGGGGAGAGCCGAACACTTACCATGCAACAGTTCATATTTAAGTGTAAGCACATCTGTATATGCACACATAAGCATATGTATAGAAATTAGATGATTATGCAATGATCTTAGTATATTTACTTCGAAAAATTATGAACTGCAATTTTGATCTATTTGTGCAAATAAAAATACTGATGTTTCCTGATGAGAAGTTTTACCCTGGTAAAGATGGTTATAAATCAGATCCACATCCACGAGGATCTCATCTGACCAATAAACAAAGATGTGGTTCTGACTGCCTTGGTGGTGACATAGAACAGGAATTAGGTATTACCTCAGGTGCCATAATTAATTTCAGGGGAAGTACGGACAAAAATAAGGTTTCAGTTTTGTCTTTGTATTACAGATTTTCTAATCTCATGCTTTCTTTTGTGTGGATTATTTAAAGAGTAGGAGTGTAGGAGTGCTGCTGTATAACAGGCCTGCTTTTTCGGGATGAAAAAGGCTGTATCATTATAAAAGCTCCTTATTAATGCCAAAGATAAATAACTGGCGGCTAGTTTCAGAAAGAAAAATATATCCTCTACAGCTTTTTATCAACTTACATAACAAAATGTCTTACTGATAACTCAAACTGAACTTTAAAATGTAAAAGGAAATCCAGTTTATCCTGTCCCACAACTCCGACGTGTACTTTGTCACTATAGGATGTCCCCTATAAACACGTTTATAAATTTAGAGTAGACTATTTAAAAGGACACAAATGTAAATGGATAGTAAAAGTGCTTTTTCACACTGATGGAAAACAAGACTGGACTTTATAAACCAATCAGCTCATTGAAATTTAATACTCTCAATGAAAATAAATTAGTCTGTCACTTTAATAGGCAATGATCCTGTTGCTTTCCCTAAGTAGCTGAACTCTGAATATGCAGAACGGCTCAGTTTTTCTCCACTGTTAACCACCAGGGCCTTACTTCATGTATGTAGTTCCACCACACATTACCTCAATGCAACAGATGTAAAAATAAAATCTTCAAGACAGTCTGGAGCTCAACATACAGGTATTTTGGGGAGGCACATGAGCCATTTGCAGAGATAGTGTTACTAAATAAAATAAGTAGAATGACTAAAATAATAAAGGTCTTAGCTCTACTGCATTGGCAGTTAGCAAAATTAAAATCGATTCTTGCTGGTACTTTTTTCTATTTAGGAGCAGATCCAACAATGGGACTTAGATATCTGTAAATTTTTTTACTGCAATGCCTAACTGTCAGCTATGTGGCCTCTGAAGTGGAATCCAAAAACTTGTTATGCACTGAACAAGTCCAGTACTTAGTAAGCGTAAATGGTCTGAGAGCTGAATGATAAAGATAGCTATAATGGAGTAGATAACCAGATTTAAAAAAAAAAAAAAAAAAAAAGAAAGAAAGAAAAAGGATAGCTCCAGGTGGAGGACTTCCTCTCTCAGGGAAATTTTGTTACCTTAAACCAGTAACTTTAAGTGAAAAGAAATAAAATGTTCTAGGAAACAGGGACTAAAACTTGGGTCACCAAGGAGTCTTAACTGCTAACCTAGGGAGTCATATTCCCCCATAGGTGCTCCACTTCTGGTGCCAAATCTTGGGAATCAGATACACATGCAAATTAATAGAGCTTATTAAGTTACCTTCTATCAGCTGAACCATGGTAACCAGCCTGGAGTACTCTTCTCCTGTGGCAAATGTGAGATAAATGCACAGTAATTCACACCTGGTTTCTATACTTAATGCGACTTCGTTGCCTGCTTTTTAGGCTAGAACAGTTCAGGGCACAAACGGTGTGTGTACGTACTCTCCACTGGTGCTTCTGCTTAAAAAAAAAAAAAAAAAAGGCAGTAAGTTTAGGTACTTTCAGAGTTAAAGAAGGGTTCCTTTTTTTATTTAGATTTTGAACTCAGGTATTTTAAATGTCAAGGTCCTTTTTAGGAACCCTTGAGCCTTGCTGGAGTTTAGCGAGAGTTCAGAAGGGCGCGAAGCAAGGTTAGCGGGACCTGAAGGGAAGGGAAAGGAAACCCTCTCGCCACCGCCACCCCTCGCCACCGCCACGACTGGGGGCATGGAGGCAACGGCAAAACCGCCTTTTCCCGGGGCACGTTCCCCATGCTCCCCTGGGGCCAGGACATCCCCGGCGTAAAAGTCTCCTTCGCCACCTGATGCGGGGCCGGCAGCAAGTTCGCAAAGGGACGCGCCGGTGGGCCGCCCGGCGGGCCGGGAGCCCTCACGCTGGGGCGGCGC
>NW_010548448.1:0-2645 GCF_000687285.1 Phaethon lepturus
TATTTATTTATTTATTTATTTATTTATTTGTGTATTTTTCCAAAAAAGACTCCTGTCATTTGATTCTCTCTCCTTGCTGCTCTTGTTGTTTGCAGGGCTGTGCCATCAAGTCTAACGAGCCAGGATAAATATCCCTTTGTTTCTTGGACAACCTCAGCTTTTCCCTTTTGCAAAGCCCAGATCAATTCCATGATCCTGGCTCCAGAGTACCCCTATGAAGACTCGTGTCCGCACAGCCCAAGAGGACATCAAACTGCAAACATGATAAGCTGGGGATGGCAGAGAGAGGAGGGCACTGGGCATTGCGGGTCACCTAGCAGAGCACGCCGGGAATGCAATCACACTCTCAAAGTAACCAGAGCTTCACGCTTTTATGCTGGCTTCAAGAAAGACCACTCCTGGTCTACACTTAGGCTGGTTTGGGCAGGTGGTACCCAACTCCAGTCTGACAATTGAAGGTACAAAGTTTTCAATTTTTTTTTGAGAGACTTAAAACTTGTGGGGTGAATTTGTGCCACACTCATGGGGTTATTTTGCTCCTGGGACTTCTGGGTTCATATAGGAGCCCTAAGGCCAAATTTACTGAATTGGCAGAGCAGGGTCTTCATCATTATTACAGAACAGGTTTAAGTACCTAAATCACACTGATACTTTCAAAATCTTATTCCTTGTTACTGTGTGATTTTGATAAACTCAGTCATTGGAAAATTGAGCTGTTTATGAAAAAAGTATGTCTGAACTATAAGAAAGGCCCTTTTCTTCTGCAAAAAACACTAGGGGTGAGAGGAAGGGAAAAGCATAAAATATTGACAAGCTCTGTTTTTAATGCTGATACAATTGCCCCTACACAGCTCTATAAGCCATATTTTCACAGAATTTTGAAAGTCTTGTGCCACATGAGGAATAGCCCCACTTTTTATGACAAAGGCACCCAAATGGGTGTGTTTCTCCTCTTGGTGTTGCCAGTGATCTTTGGGCATGAATACTATGAAATGCTGGTTTGGGGCCTCCAAGGACTGGGTCATGGGGGAAGCAAGGGTTAGAGATTTGGGGTGGAGAATGGAGCACCTGCTCCAGGCAGCACATGTTCCCCGGGATCTGGTCCTGCCTGGCAGCCTCCTGGGGGAACAGGGTCTCTCACCGCAGGGTGAGTGAACTTTGCTTTCTGCAAGCAAAGAGGACAGCAAGAGAAAAACTGAGAGACGCAACCCTCATCATGCCTTCCAACTGTCATAAACCTTTTCTTCTGGTTTGGGTGAAGGAAGGTTTGGAGCAGTTTTTATTCATGAGGCTCTGCTGATCCCTGTGCGGTTTTCTATGTTTACATCCTACAGCAGGCATGTCAGGGAACACAGCACATGTTTGTTGTTTTTAACTTCATGGACATCAAAGAAAGTCACATTTGAAACACTGTGTGAAGATGAAGGTTTTTCAAAATTAAAGAGTTGGATTAGGTGTGGGTCTTCATGTCACGTCATCTTGCTGAATGTTTTCATGTCAGCAGAAAAAACAAGAGCAAGGCTTTCTGACCTTGAAAAGAAATGCTCCAGGGAGAGAGTCCTTCATGCAATTTTTAATACTCTTCCTAGTGACTTTTTTTTTAAAGTGCTGTAGAATGGTGCAGGTTTGAACTAATGAATGTCATGCTCATATGGGGCAGTTCCAAAAATGAAAGACCTTGAGTGATTGAATGCTATTATTGCGCTATATGAAGATGTTATCAACATCACCTACATTTCTGACTTTCAAGTGTCTTGGCATCTTATAGTTAGCCTATCTGATGCATGAGAGACACACTCTAGATTTAGTTTCAAAGCCATCACATAAAACTTTACTCAAAAAAAGTACATAAAAAGGAGCATTGTATGCTGATTGTTTTTTTCATTTGTCCAATCTAAAGTAGTATTGCTAAAGGTTGTTCTCCCTAATGCTGGGGCAATAGGGGATCATTTTTATATCCCTTCAGAAGCCATTTCATTTGCAGGTCTTTGGAAGACATGTATGAGATTGTCATTTTGGTACAACCTTGGGCGCATTTTATACCTTTAACAAGGCACCTCAGTCATACTGCCCCTTTTGTCCTGGTCAGGGAAGACATTCCTTTCAAACATCCCCCATAGCAGATGTGTTAACTACTTGAGGGAGGCAGCAGACACCAGTTCTTGCACCATGTGGATTTTGAGGGTCCTCCTCTGATGGCACGTTCAGCTCAGGCACAACAATTTGATATGATGAGCTGATCAACCGGGGATCTATTGTCATCAAAGCAGGTGTTAGGGATGGAGTTTGGGTCCCTACTAACTTCAGTTAGTGATAAAATAGTTCCCTGATTTCAATGAGGGCAGTTTTAGCCCTCTCTGTTTTGGACAGGAGTATGAGGAGGTAGGGTTCACCTTTCAAAGGTAACGAGCTCACAGCAAAAGGCAGTGGATTGGGACTAGGGATATTTAGTCTTGATTCTGCCACTGGCTCTCTGGGGCACTGGAATTAAGTTAACAGTACTTATTTCTCTCTCAGTTTCTCCAGCAAAAGCATTTCTCAGTGTTGAGATTCAGTCACAACTGCTAATTCCCAGACTTACAGCTTCCCCAGCTCATGCTAAGCTTTTGCCTCCATTCCTGCTTTTCTTTCAAACCCGTTGAACG
>NW_010548448.1:2676-10871 GCF_000687285.1 Phaethon lepturus
TGCACTGGTTGTGTTCCTTTTTCAGTCTTATGTATTTCCCTGGCCGTTTTTTGCTTTGAAGTTGTGCAGAACTTCTCTGTACTAAAATTGGTTTCCCTTCTTCATATCCCTTCCCCTGCTGCTTCTCGGGTTAGCCAAGCTTTTCATGATTTTCAGTCAGGACGTAAAAAGCTGGAAGAATACATGTCCTGCCTGAAAGCTGCTGAAGTGGATGGGGGGTTTATAGAAATGGATCTTAGAGCGTGGCATTCGCAGGTCAAAAGTGCTCTTAGATCAGTGATGAAGAAGCACATACCAGCAGGTGGAAGGTGGGCAGGTATTTTGGTCAGCAGCAGTGCGATCCCGGCGTACTTGTGCCAGCGGAGGTGTGAGTTTGCGGAGTGCAGCAAGGTGTGCTTCATCTGGTGCAGATGCTTCCATGGCACGGTTTCATTGCTCCTCAGTTTGAGTTCGCTTCAGTTGTTTAACCTGGCATTCTACAACAATGTGTACAACTTACAAAACCACATATTTGCACTACAGAAGAAAAAGATCTGAGGAATTTTGCCTATTTGATGCACGTGCATATGACAAGGGACAGTAACACCAGCAACTCCATGGATTTCATAGTCATGAATCCCCTCTTGTATTGGGAGAAATGATGCTTAACCTACTTCAGCAAGTGAAAGCAGGCAGTGTGTCAGCTTTATTCAGGTGGCCTGTGTTGTCTATGGTCCTTCCATGCCATGACTGATTCATCCGTGGTCTTTTATGGTATAACCTGACAAGCAATGAGAGGATGTTGTAGGATACACATGGCCTTTTGGTTGTCAGGGTGTTAGTCTAAGCAGGTGGAGCTTAGCAGAAAGCTGCACCCACAGCTTTGTGGCCAAACCCCTCTTGGAGATGCTAGTGGGGTCCACAGCCCACAGATGCACAGCAGGTTCCTCCAGCCACGTGATCTCCAGCTGCTGCAACAGGAGCCAGGGAAGCTACTCTCTGGTTGAGCTTCTAGGAGATAATGTTACTCCTTCCCCTTCTTAGCGCTGTTAGTCACCCAAAAAGGCTACTTCAGTAATTCCCTGTGCCGTGGGACTAGTGAGCTCAGCTTATAGTGCAGGGCTGTTGTTGTGCTGGGTCCCTGAGCCCGTGCTTTCCAGTCTCATTTCTGTGGGACAACGGTGTCACTTCTAGCATGGAGAAATGAAAGGGCCTTGGATTTTTCTTGGCAGCCTCTCATGTAGCAGCCAACGGGTGATGTATTGTCAAACCCCAGCTACAGCCCCGTTTTCTTTGTGTGCCTGCCCGGCACGACGTCCCAGGGAGGCCTGGCAGGATCAAGAAGTTTTCCACCAAATACACCCTGAAGCTATTTGCAGTTGGAGCTGGAAAAGTGAATTAAAACAATCTATCAAGACAACTATGTAAAACAGAGCTTTTTTTGTGGTTGGCAAGGTGGTTTTGTGGTGTGACTCCTGGGCTCCCAGTTTCCTTTTATTTTCCCTTGCTGTAGCCTTCCTACACCCTCCTACCCCAGTCTGGCATCAGTAACGGTCCAGCCTGGAACAGGCTGTAATTATTTAAGCAGGACTCGTACAAAAAGTGGAGGCTGTGGCTAATGAGCAAGCACTGGGAAGAGGTGCCTGGTCCCCTCAGACCGCACCACTGAGGACACGCTCCCGTCCCACGGTCTGACGGAAAGACTGCAGACATCTTCTTGGTCCTCACTGACTGCACCAGGGTTTGTGTTTTCACTTCTGTGCTCTTGGTGACCAACACTTCGGAGCGGTCTCCCCACAGACATAGAGGTTTTGTTGTTTTTCCTGTCTTCCAACAACGAAGTTCTCTGAAAATAAAATAGAAATTGTTGGGAAAAAAGTGCAAAAACTAGTTCGATAATATCTTTCTTCCTTTTTCTACAGTTTTCCTCTGAAATAGCTTTAGCAAAAATTTAATCTCAGCCTGTGCAAGCTACTGTTTTGAGTAGAAAGTATAACCCAGCAGAGAGGAAAAAATATCCAATAATCCAGTTTTAAAATAAACACACAGACTGGTTGTGCCTGGGTTATTTTAGACTGTATTTTTCAACACATTTTGCCATGGCAGAAGAAAATACGATCTAGAATTCCATTAAGATTGTTTTCAGCGGAGAATTTCTCATTTATTTTAAATTTACCATGAAGAAATACAGCCTTTGTTTCCTTCATTAAATTGAAAGTCCGGGCTAGAAATAAATAATATTGTCAGAAGTGAAGAAAAATTCAATGGTTAAAGGACTTCACTATCAGGAAGAATGTTTTCCAGCATACAAAATAATATCCACTTTCTTTTTAATAAGAAAGGAAAAATATTAGATACTCTCACATTAAAAATTCCTGTATTTGCAAATGTATTTTCTTCACAAAATTGGCTACGCTAAGAATTTGGTTATGATCTCGACTGTAGTCTCTCATGCCTCACTATTCCAGTAAAGATGCTCAAGAACTCATGCTGCTAGTGATAAAATAACCTTGGCAGTCCTGAAAGCTACGATACATTATAAAATTTTACAGCATACTTTTATAAGTTAAAAATACAACTTCCATAACTTCCATAGGGGAAGTTCAGCTTTTTATTTATTCTACAGGGAAGGTCAATGGTGGAGTTGTTTTAAGGGTAGAGAAACTCACCACTGAACAGACACTGAGTTTTTTTTCCTGGGTGCAAATGATCATGTCCAGTTAGACATGTTTTGTGCAACCAGGAGGAAAGTCCAACGAGTGGTTGCATATTCTGGGTACTTGGTAAGTGGCTGTTTTTCAAAGAAGTAAAAATAATAATGGAAAAAGATTATCTGGATGGTCAAAGAAAAACAATACTTTGCGCATCAATAAAAGCAAGTTTGGTAAGAAGGTAGTTCTGATTAAGAAGGAGTGTGAAAACTTCTGTAAACAAATCAGTATTTAATAAGGGTGAAAGGGAAGCTGATGGAAGTAATTAACTGGACATTAGGAAATGCAGCCAGTTGTTGAGGGAAGATAAACACAGAAATTAAAAAAATCTGTAACTAATGAGGTTAAGGAGTTGGCTGCCCTACCTAAATAACATTTATGTCTTAAAACCTGATTAAATGACACAATCAGAAAATATCTATTATCAGTTTGCAGCAGTGATCAGCAAAGGTGCGATTTGTTCTTGTCCCAGAGTTAGTCAAGTTTCATATCCATGAACACGATGTCTTAGACACCTGTCTGAGTCTAGCTCTGAACATGCCTCTTTCTCTTCATTGCCAGTGAAAGGAACTCTCAGTGACAGGCTAGAAAAATGCTGAATAAAGCTGAGATTAATGCAGCATTGCAAGGAGCAAGAATTCTTGGTCAGTGATGAATTTGTGTTAAAAGCCATCAGATTTTAGGGGGAAATAATAATGATGCTCACCTTGGGTTTGTTGCTCATGTTGTCCAGGTTTCTTCCATAGGGAGAAAGGATAGCAACGTCCTCTATAACAACAAGAAATAAAAGCAGGGGTGCGGTGTCCTAAACACAGGCACCTTTCACCATTTCAGAGGTCCCAGGGGGTCTCTAGAAGAACGCGGGTGTCTGCAGACACCGTGGCGTACCCACCAGCCCTCTGCGGACACCCCGAGGTTCCTCAAACGGCACTCAGCAACTCTGATTAGAGAATCCAAATGATCCCTAAACCTCCGCTGACTATGACGGGAGTTTATACACGCAGCGTAAGTGCAGACAACTAAAATTTAGGCTTCCTAACCTGAAGATGGATCATAACCAAGCTCTCACCAGCACCATTCAGCCACGTGCACGGTATGGCTGCTGCGTTTAAACGAAATGTGCTGCGTTCGCAGAGCAGCCAAGCGACTTTCCAGACGAACCTTTCCCCCCTTATTTCCTCAGTCACCCTGGGGCAACGAATCTTGTATTGTTTTTCCACAAACCAGGTTTGTGATTAGTAGCTGTAACCCAGGTGCTTTGTTAGACGTCAGAAATGCTCCCGGCCTCCTGGCAAACGACTTTGCAGGGTCAGTGTTGCCACATTCACTCTTCCAACGAGGCTGTCGTTAAAGCACCCGCGAGAGGACCCCTCACCCCAGGTGCCTTTTTGGGCTCTCCCTGTGTGGCAGCGGCTGTCCCAGCCTTTGTCACCGGGGTTTTATCCGGTCCCTTGGTGCATGCTGGCCTTTGGCTCACTCAGATGTTGCGAAGTAAAAGTGCCTCGTGTCTCAATTTTTCACTTAACTGCTGTGGACAAGTGTGCGTGTGTGTACGCGCACGCGGGAGGGAGGAGTGGTATTTAAAATTTGCCAACCTTCAACTTCAAATTACTGCATGTAAAGCAAGCCCCCAAATCATTTATTTCTAGGCTTCTGTCTTGATTCCCAGAGTTTTGATTTAATCTTAAAATATTTAATCATTTCCTTGGCAAATGACACTGAAATTGGACAGATGGTTTAAACTTAGCTCTCTTCCCTGGAGAAAAGCTGCTCAATTAAAACAACTGTAGCTCTCACACATTCAATTCATCCTTATCAGCCTGTCCCAATTAATCCTCTAAATGCAATGTTACATAATGTGGGATCCTCTCTCCCTCATTTACTTTTCCATCTTGTCATTATTTCCTCAGTGTTTGCTTAGCTGCATGGCACTGGTGGGAGTCAGGAGAAAGAGGTGCGTGAAATTTCCAAATTACATCTGTTGGAGCAAAAGGGAGGGATGTGCATAAGCCATCACGCTCAGTCACTCATGCTTTTACTCTCTGATGTTATTTTCCTCCCTGGACAAATGATCTTTGCAAATCCGTAAAACGGCAAAATTACATTTCTATTGCGCTGTTTTCTGTATAGCTATATAATCCCTTTCTGCTGCTAGTGCTGGCATTGCTTGGCTTACATGGTACTTGCTGCTTGGGAAAATGTGTTTCTGCATGTGCTGGTGGAGTGCAATTTGTTCATTTGCAGAAAGGAAAGAAGTAGAGCTGGGCTCAGAGAGACCGGAGTAAATGGCCATAATAAATCCCACTGAAGACCGGGAGATCTAACACTGTTGGTCTTGCCCACATCGTTTCACTCCGCCACATTATTAAGAAAAATAATTCAAATTCAGTAGGCCTGGATGTAACTCAGGCAGTCAGTGAGGGCAGAGTTCTGCCTCGAGGAGCACTAGCCCATGTCCCATGGCTGTGGTCCTACTGAGGGGTGAAGAGCAGGTCAGGGAGCAGGCTCATGCATGCTGGGTCCCCTGGCTCGCTGCTGCCTGTTTTCTTGGCTGTATGATGGGCTTGACGCATCCTTGGGTTAGTTGGGTTCAAGGTAGCTGGCGGTGGCTTGGGTTGGTGGTGGCTTGGACTGATGTGGGCTGTGCTTCATGTGCCCCATGGCCATCCAACAGTGTCAAGGTGGGTCGTCAGAGCCTGCAGGTCCACTGAGAGCATCAGCTGGGAGTCCCACTGGAGCATGATCGGGGCCCAGGCAAGAGCAAAATTCATACTTAGGATGGATTTATTCGATCTACCTTCAGATTGTCATGGAGGAGACTGCCCCAAAATGGCATCTTTGGCCACTCTGGTTCTGCTCAAAATGGTACTAAGGCTAAGCACCACATAGTTATCTGTTACTGGTCCAGAGGTGATAAATAAGGCAATAAAACCTTAAATATGAAGGATTCTGAAACTAGTCCTGCTTTGAGCGGGAGGTTGGACTAAGGACCTCTGGGAGTTCCTTCCAGCTTGAATTTTTCCACGATTCTGCAGGCAGAGAATATTAAGTTCATTTATCCCTTTAATAGTTGTATTAGCAAGGACAATCCTCAGGAAATGCCAAACAAAATCCACTGGATTTTTCCTCTAAATAAATGAATAGAATAAGACAATCTGCTTTATGTATTTATTTAAACACCTTCCTAGACTATTGTTGTTTTGTTTTTCCTGAATAATTAATTTAGCTGCTAACTGTACTGAACAATTGGCTGTATGGACAGGGGAAAAACCCACATCTTTGAAAACTCTGTAATTTTCTTTGGATTCTACAGTAATTAAAATAAGGTTTTCTCACTTTCCTGGAACAGATTTTTTTTTTTCCCCTTTTTCTGCAGCACTATTTCATTTAATGTCAGTAGAGAATGTATTTGAAAGCTGAAGCATGAAAGCAGAATATTCTGTTTGTAACTGAAGGGATTTGTGACCAATTTCAGAGACCAACTGAAAAGTAGTAATGTATAAAGCTCTTTTACTCAGTCTCTATATCAAAAAGAAAAACTTATCTAATAATCCCGCAAGTCAGAAATAGAAACAATTTATTGACAGAGCAGGGTTTTTTTCACTACTGTTTGTTTTTCCAGTGCTACATCCCAGGCAGTAATTAAATTTGTAAGGTAATGGGAGGCTGCTTACTTGGGGATTTATTCCACTACTTCATTCTCCAGCAAGTCATCTGGGTATTCAGGGAAATTTCAGGACCTCTTAATTCCTTCCTGTTATTTCCAGATTTTTTTCTATGTATCACATACTAAATCATTAATATCCATGAAAGGCATATACTTGAAGAAAAAAACAAAACAAAATCAAAGCAAATCTTCATAGATGAAGATATCTGCAAGCTTTTCCAGGATTTCTGTTACTTGGGAAGGTCTAATCACTGGTTCTCCATAAACCCAAGTAATTACAACTATGCATACAGTACTTCTTTGTAGTAAAAAGTCCAATGCTATTATGTTTAGGTAATGTGTTAGCAGGAGAAGTATCTTTGCTATTTAAGAAGGGGAATTCTAAAAATATGGATTGAAGTATTGATCTTATTTTCATCCTTCTTGTGGATTCTTCTCCTCTTTTGGAAAAAGCATTTTGACCAAAATTTTCCCTGCTGGAGTTCCTATTACAAGGTTGAATCAAAACACTCACTTTTGTGTCTCAGTCTTTCCAGCTGTAGAAAAATTATGGTTTTGGAACAGTGTCAGGAAATTAATTTTGTTTAGATTCATCGAGGGCCCTGGGGTTCCCTGTGACAATGGGGTTTGAAGGTACAAAGTTTTCTTGCTGCTATTATAACAACCAACTTAACTTACAAATATTTGTAAATAAATGAATGAAAATGCAAACTCACATAAGACCCTGATTGTTTTGTTCTAAGCAGCCAACTCCGAACACCCCTAATTTGTGGAAATTAATTATGAAACACAACCATATGTCCCTGTAATTACAAGAAAATAGATGGAAGCTGAGGAGACTGGCTGCATCCCGTGCATGAATAAATCTGCTCATCAAAGACACCGGCTGTAATCCATCCTAGAGAGAATTCAATCCAGCCACACACACATGGGGTCCCTCTGAGGCATCCCGCCATACTGCTACGTGTCGGGGTAGCACAAAAATAAATCCCCTGGAAAAGCAAAATAATAAGTTGCTGAGACTTTAGCTCAGAAGTGGAGGAGCGAGGGCTGGGTTTTTGGTGGCAGCTGAAGCACTTACCCCTCACGCCCTACCTTTTAATGCTGACCATTAGCTCCCATGCCCAGGTCACCTCTGAAACCTGGGGAGTGGCAGGGACTATCCCAAGCTGATCCCCTCTCCCAGGCAGCAGGAGAGAGGAGGAGAGAGCCACATATGTAGTGGTGAAGCTTCAAATCGTTCCCGAGCTGCTGAGGCTGAGCAGGAGCAGTTCCATGCCGACTTGGCATGGAAATGGCTTTGTGGAGAGCAGGGGCTGGCAGCCACTCGAGCCATGGCTGCCAGGCCATCCTGGGATTTCTTACTCATTATCTTTAGGTTTCTGCAGTCAATATCAATGGAGAAATGTACACATCTGACTCAGCCATTGTATTCCAGGATTAATTTATTGGCTTCTGTGGAGTTACTTCTCTATTCCCCACTGATGGGGCTGGAACAGAGCTCTATAAGGGTCTTGGTGAAGGTCACATAGAGGGGGACCATACCTGGAGCAACCTAGAGATTTGCCACAGTGTGGTAGCTATTTTCTTTTGACTGACTGTGCTGGGAGAGCAGCGAGGATATGATTTTCAAAGTCCAAGACAACAAAAAAGCCTAATGACTAATCCTGACCCAACCAACAGCGTGTGTGAAACTCTTTCAGGCTTTTGTTTGATCTCTAGGAGACGATCCCTGGTTATTGAATTTATACCATCATCCTGCTCTCCCTAGGACACTGCTGCTAGTCTTTATCGGCTGGTGGTTTCAGTTAAGTGACTGGCAGGAAAAAAGGATCGGA
>NW_010548448.1:10902-11364 GCF_000687285.1 Phaethon lepturus
TGAAGCTGTGTTGCTCATGACAGGCTCGGCATTACTGTATCCTCTTCAGGACTGTCATCATCCCGCAGGGAGCCTTTGTTATTGGAGATGATTCCCTGTGACACGTTGTGATTTAAAAATTATTGCACAGGCTCTGACGTTGCTCCGCACATCTTCTGTGTGGCCATCGTCCATCAAAGAGGCAGCTCAATAAATGAATGCGCAGCTGAATACAAAAACATATACAAGTCTTACACCCAAGAATTTTATTTAAAAAGCTGTACATCAAGCTCAACTCCCTTATTACCATTTTTTCACATTAGAGGCTCTGTTGTTTTTTAAATCACAGAATCACAGAATCACTAAGGTTGGAAAGGACCTTCAAGATCATCAAGTCCAACCATGAACCCAGCGCCACCATGTCCACTAAACCATGTCCTGAAGCGCCACATCCACACGTTTTTTGAACACTTCCAGAGATGG
>NW_010548448.1:11572-17557 GCF_000687285.1 Phaethon lepturus
CTTTTCCAGACTTAACAACCCCAGTTCCCTCAGCCGCTCCTCATAAGACTTGTGCTCCAGACCCCTCACCAGCTTCGTTGCCCTTCTCTGGATACACTCCAGCACCTCAACATCCTTCTTGTAGTGAGGGGCCCAAAACTGAACACAGGATTCAAGGTGCAGCCTCACCAGTGCCGAGTAATGTGTCATTTATTTAGTGGTTAGATTATTAGATTATTGGTTAATTTTTTTAAAATTTTTTAAGACTTTGACTATAATTAAGTGATTGCTGTTGAGGGCAACGAAGCTGGTGAGGGGTCTGGAGCACAAGTCTTATGAGGAGCGGCTGAGGGAACTGGGGTTGTTCAGTCTGGAGAAGAGGAGGCTGAGGGGAGACCTTATCGCTCTCTACAGCTACCTGAAAGGGGGTTGTGGTGAGGTGGGTGTTGGTCTCTTCTCCCAAGTAACTAGTGATAGGACGAGAGGAAATGGCCTCAAGTTGCGCCAGGGGAGGTTTAGATTGGATATTAGGAAAAATTTCTTTACTGGGACAGTGGTCAAACATTGGAACAGGCTGCCCAGGGAGGCAGTCTCCATCACTGGAAGTGTTCAAAACACGTGTGGATGTGGCACTTCAGGACATGGTTTAGTGGGCATAGTGATGTCAGGTTGATGGTTGGACTTGATCTTAAAGGTCTTTTCCAACCTTAATGATTCTGTGATTCTGTGATTCTGTGACCATCTTGCATCTCCGAAAGAGAGTGGTCAAACACTGGAATAGGCTTCCTATAGAGGTGGTTGTTGCCTCAAGCCTGTCAGTGTTTAATAGGCAATGCCCTTAGTAACATGCTTAACCTTTGGCCCTGATGTGGTCAGGCAGTTGGACTAGATTGTAGGTCCCTTCCAGCTGAAATTATTCTATTCTATTCTAGTCTAGTCTAGTCTAGTCTGTTCTGTTCTGTTCTGTTCCAAGAAACAGGCCAAACAGATGCAAAACTAAGTATGTCTAAGGTCACAGAGCTGAAACCCAGAATTAAGTCTTCCAAGTATAATAGAAAATGTAGTGGGAACAAAGAAATCCTGCAGCCCTGTTGTGCTTGACTAACAAAGATTAGACTAAGGAAATACTTGGTGTGAGCGTCAAAAAGCAGCAGCAGATTGTTTTGTTTTTTCTCAGGACTGCCTGCAAACTTCATGACAACTAACTTTTCCTTTTTTTATCCCTCCAGCCCCCCAGGGGTGCCCTGTTGTAACCTTTGGCATTTTGCATCCTGGGAGCAGGACATTTCCCATGGTGTGTCAATAACAATTTGTTTTTCTCTGATACCAAATTGAAAAATTCAGCTGACAGGTCCAATACCTGTGACTTAAATGTGTGACAAATGTGAGCTGACTTGAACAGTCATTTCAAGTAACTTATCAAGATACTGAAGTTCTTGGGTCAATTTGAAAATCAGAGAAGAAGCCATTAATATCTATTGAAGTAAAACTAGCATCAACAAAGCGTGCCTTCAAACAGGGCAGAGAAAATAATTTAGCTTATGTGTTTGGAAATAGTTTCATGACTAGAGCAAGGAATATATTGAATGCATAGCCCTTGTTTTGTCAGTTTGTTCTTATAAATTTCATATACAATATATCTTTTATTTCTAGAAGCATCACATGAAATTCACAACCCCAGAAAAAACCTTGCTCAGATTTGCCAGCAGTCAATTCTGATTTTTGTGTTGTGCCAAAACCAACACATTTATTTAAACCTGTCATTGAAATTCTCTATTTAATTACAAGAATGATGGAGTTAGACTTTGGGCATGGTACTATGCAAACCCATCAGCTTAACTACAGTCTACTGAAATGATAAATATTGCAAGAAGCTCCAGCATCATGAAATTTGTCTCTGTCCTTAATTGCGGTGAAAAGTTGGCATTTTGAAATGTTTTGTGGAACTGAAAAACTGAAATATTTCTGGTGGGAAACATCAGACAGATTTCTTGAAATGCAGTATTTCAGTGGTGTCAAAATGTGCCATGAATGTCAGGCATTTTCATCTAATAAGGTGAAAAATATATTCCACCCTGGCCTGTCCTGCTCTGTTCTATTGTCAGTGCAACAGGAAGAGAAAGGGGCATCTGGAGATGAAACAAGTCAACGAATTTTGTTTTTGAATTATTTAGAAACTTTTTTCCATGGAAAATATCAAATGGGAGCTCTTTCTGAGAAATGATGCTTTATACAGTACCATCCCCCACGTAGTTTAACAACGGCAGATAAAATATGTCGCATCTTCCCCAGCTGCTTTTCCCCACCAACACTTTTCTCATCCTCATCTCTCCTCCTGCCCGTGACGTTGGCTCGTCCGGCGGCTGAGGTCCACGGCTGCTCCTGGCACCGGTTGCAGAAGCTGTGTTGGGGCTCTGCTGGGATGGTCCCCCCAGGGCATGGCACCGCTGTGCCAGGCAGGCAGATCCACCTTTAAACAAAAAGAGTAATTTTCTGCCCAAAGCGTTCACAGCCTAAAGAGAGCTGAGGACTCTGTGTTAACCCATCTTGTGAACCTGGTTAAATACGGCTGGATGATACATCTTTGCAACGGGAGAGCCACGTGGCCCGGGGCTGTTTCTTTCACCCGCTTTGGGGGTGGGCTGTTTCAAGAGAGACCTCTCTCTGTCATGGGGATGGTAGCTATGTCTGTGTCCTCTTTGGACCACGGTTGGGCAGCCTGGAAGTGTCACATCTCTTCTGGAGAGTTCTGCAGCTATGGACCAACTCCTGGCGCTGCTTGTGGGGTTGTCCTGTAGCCTGTGGCCAACAAAATAAGACAGTCACTTGAGTGGTTGGTCTAGCAAGTGCAAAGGCTCCACTGGCAGTGGTGACCAGCATCTCCTTGTGGTAGTCTTGACAACTAACACAGCTACAGGGGGGAAGGCAGTCAGTTTTTTACTACGAACTAGACTTTAAAGTTATACAAAGAGCAAACGGGACCTGGTGGGATTCCTGTATGTGCTTCAGTGCCTGACTTGGGTGCTAACGGGAGTTAACCTCGCCTTGATACTGGAAAATGCAACCAGCTGCCACCCTGCACTTTTGGGAGTCAAATATGAAAAACATGGAAACATAGTTGATGTGATTGACTCAGACGCCCACAGAGTGCTACTGGTTCTGGAAGTGGATCCTGAACTTGTTCTCCCACTTTGGTTCTTCTCCACTAAGGATTTGAAAGATCTTGTGTGGATTTATCTCCAGCTCTGTTTACTCTGAGTGGACAAGCACTTGGCTATGAAATTTGCAATGAGAACTATCTGAGTGTTTTAATTGTAACATCAGTCGTGTGGAATTTGAAACATTGTCTTTTTAATGAATTGCATTAAAAAGGACTAATTAGTATTCTGATGCAGTGTTGTTTGTGTGTGTGCCTATCTGCCATGCAATATACTGTTAACAAAACACAACACTCACATCTGTCCAAGATATTAATCATTCTTCAGTGAGAGAAAATACCTCATTTTAAATGCTGTGCCATTCTACATGTCCCATTAATTAGCATTTGTTAAGTGCAAGAATGTGCTTGGTGCTGTGTGGTACAGGGCTAACAGACTGGGCACGGATATCTACTGAGGCAAAGGCCATGCCCAGAGAGGTCGCCACCCAAAAGCAGGCTGGGGACAAAGCCTGGGGAGTTTTGCTCCATATACAAGAAAAGGACAGAGAGGATTTTTTGTACACATGCTCAGTTCTCATTAGCTGAACATACAAATGTGGCTGAGGTAGGGATCCTCTTAGTAGAGTATTAGGATGTCTGGAACTACTGACATGGTTGTTTTGTGGGAAGGAGCAGAAATCATCCTATTCTCACTCATACCATGATAACCTGCACATGCACAAGCCTATGGGACCTGATGAGATGCATCCCAGAGTCCTGAGGGAATTGGCTGATGTGGTTGTCAAGCCACTCTCCATGATATTTGAAAAGTCCTGGCAGTCAGGTGAAGTCCTTGGAGACTGGAAAAAGGGAAACACTGCACCCATTTTAAAAAAAGTGTGGCAAGGAGGACCCTGGGAAGTACCAACCCGTCAGTCTCACCTCTGTGCCTGGAAAGATCATGGAGCAGATCCTCCTAGAAGCTATGCTAAGGCACATGGAGGACAGGGAGGTGATTTGAGACAGCCAGCATGGCTTTGCCAAGGGCAAGTCCTGCCTGACCTACTGGCCTTCTATGATGGGGTGACCACATCAGTGGACATGGGAAGAACTACTGATGTTGTCTATCTGGGCTTCTGTAAGGCCTTTGATACGATCCCCCACAATATTCTTCTCTCTAAATTGGAGAGATATGGATTTGATGGGTGGACTGTTGGGTGGATGAAGAATTGGTTGGATGGTTGTATCCAGAGGGTAGTGGTCAGAGGCTCAATGTCCAGATGACATTGAGCCTCTGACCACAAATGTGTGATGAGTGGTGCCCCTCAGGGGTCTGTATTGGGACCAGTACTCTTTAATATCTTCATTAGTGCCATAGACAGTGGGACCGAGTGCAGCAGTTTGCAGATGACACCAAGCTGAGCAGTGTGGTTGACACGCCTGAGGGACAGGATGCCATCCAGAGGGACCTGGACAAGCTCAAGGGATAGGCCTGTGTGAACCTCATGAGGTTCAACAAGGCCAAGTACCGGGTCCTATTCTGGGGTCAGGGCAACCCCTGGTATCAGTACAGGCTGGGGGATGAAGGGTTGGAGAGCAGCCCTGCCGAGAATGACTTGGGGGCACTGGTGGATGAAAAGCTGGACATGAGCTGGCAATGTGCACTCGCAGCCCAGAAGGCCAACTGTATCCTGGGCTGCACCCAAAGCAGTGTGGTCAGCAGGTCAAGGGAGGGGATTCTGCCCCTCTACTCCACTCTGGTGAGAACCCACCTGGAGTCCTGTGTCCAGCTCTGGAGCCCTCAGCACAGGAAAGACATGGACCTGTTGGAGCGGGTCCAGAGGAGGCCACAACAATGATCAGAGGGCTGGAACAGCTCTGCTGTGAGGACAGGCTGAGAGAGTTGGTGTTGTTCAGCCTGGAGAAGAGAAGGCTCTGGGGACACCTTCTTGCAGCCTTCCAGTACTTCAAGGGGGCTTCTAAGAAAGATGGGGACAGACTTTTTAGCAGGGCCTGTTGCAATAGGATGAAGGGTAATGGTTTTAAACTAAAAGAGGACAGATTTCGACTAGATCTAAGGAAGAAAATTTTCACCATGAGGATGGTGAAACCCTGGCCCAGGTTGCCCAGAGAGGTAGTATCTTCCCCATCCCTGGAAACATTCCAGGTCAGGTTGGATGGGGCTCTGAGCAAGTGGTGAGAGCTCAGAGCCCTCTTGAGCTCTCACCAAGAGACAATGGTGATGGTAAGGGACAAACATTCTGGCTATATATGGGATTAGCTGATCAAATGTGATCATTTGAAGATAAGGGAAGACCTGATCAGAAGGAGAGACTGCAGTGTCAGTGGCTTGCTTGGCTGTTATGATATTACTATGTTTTAATTTCAAGTTCAGATGTAATAATGGGGATAATTTTTCTGCACTGAGGGCAAAGATCTTTTTCAAGAGCTGTTTGCTTGGCAGGGGTTGGACCCCAGCTACAGATGATTTAAAAACTCTGATCAAAAGTGTAGTGAACCTGCTCACCTCCCATGGCTTTTTGACAACCCTCCAGCTGAGCGAGGCAGCAGCATCACAGGGCAGAGATGGAGAGGTGCTGGTGATGCTGCTGCGACCCAGCCCAGATGCTGAGCTGGGCACAGATGGGCTTGGCCAGGTCACAGGCAGCTCTCGGACGTGTGCCCCCCACCCCAGGGGTGGGCTCAGGGCACTGCTGGAGCAGGGTCGTCTCTGGTGGGGATCAGCCAGAGAGCTGCATAGGTTTTGGCTTTGGCTTTGAACCTGAGCTCCCAAATTAACAAGACGGTGGATTGTGTGCTCCCTGCACTAGCACGACGCGCCTTCACTGCCTGGGCTGGATTGGAAC
>NW_010548448.1:17588-45048 GCF_000687285.1 Phaethon lepturus
CTTGAAAAGGAGGATATTAATATTAATATTAATGCAACATTTATTTCTCTTGTGTTCTTGACATTCAAAAAAGTGAATGTATAATACGCAGAGGTCAAGGTAGGCCAGTCCTGCCATTTCAAAGAGAACAGGAGATGAAGACAGAATAGCTCTCTTCTGTGAGTTCAGCATTTCCATAAGAGTATTTCTGACTTAATCTTTTTAGCACTCTGCTTGGTTTCTAGGCATTGCTATATGTATATACACACACACACATATACACACATATATATGCATATATACTGCTATAGCTCAGAACAGTAGCTTGGTTGACTCGCAGTTCTACACTCACACACAGAGGAATACATCTTTCTTTCAGTTACTCAATCAAGGAACAATCACTAAAAAACCCCTAAATCTGGCTGAAAGATCCTAAAATGATAAATCTCTTTTCTCCAGAGATACGAAGTTTAATTTTGGCTGAACAATTCTCCACACATTTGGATTCCCAATGATCCTTTTGTAGCTTATCAATTAATTTTCATATTTCTGCTCTGTGGAGATGTGGAATTCATTTCCTGCTGGTGAGGTTACTGGAATGATAATGCACAGGTGGCTTGAGATATAGCATAAATATATTATGCTTTGGTATGTCTCATTTATTATGTAAATACGCATACGCTCCATGCAGATGAAACAGCTTGATACCACAGCAAGGTCACGCGTCGGCTGGCAGTCATTTGCGAGGTTGTTCCATAACGCAAGTCAAACACTGACCGCAGGAGCTGTGGCTTCAAAGAGGGTGCCCTCCCCGCGGGGGCTGGAGGATATGAGGCTGTTCTCATAATTTTGTTTTGATGGCATTTACCAGTGCTTGCAAGGAGTAAATGAAATGCAAGGGAAAGGATGCAAGAGCTCAGTTATTGCGAGGGCTGTAACGGTGTTGTATGTCTGCTGTCCTTGGGAAGGCCCTTTATTTCCCAATTTTTCTATAGCAGCCCTCATCTGCTAGTCTTGGAGGCGCAGGGGAACATTCAGGCATCACGATTCAGCGCCCAGTTTACTGCGGGGACATTTCAATAGCTATCTGCTCACTAATTGCAGGACCTTTGAGGTGTTTTTATTGGAAAGGTGGCCTTTCTCAGATTCTGCTGGTTGTGTTTTGGAAGAGACATTCTCACTGTTACGGTAATTGAACCCAAAGAAATTCTAGCTCCAGCCAGAAGACTTTGGAGAACAAGTCTGTGTTATTTGTCCTGAGATCATTGTTTTGGATGGGCTGTGCCTGCCCGTCCCTGTATCCTGAAGCTGTGGTATCATGAAAGAGCCACTATTATATCTAAGACTCGATCATGATTTTACAAGCAGGAAGCCTCAAAAAAGGCATTAAGAAAAAAAAAAGGAAGGAGAAAGAAACACATTTTTGCATTGTGGTCCATGTGCTTCACAACGTCATGCCCAGGGGGGTAAGGGGACCCAGCCTGTCTGCCCACCCTGGGGTGAGCACTGCTCATCTTCAGGCTGGAGACCCGCTCCTGTGCAGGCTGCATGGTGTTACCCAGTCCTGACCGACACTCAGGTCCCACAGGAGCCGCAGCTTCAGGTGCTGGGAGTGGCTCCTGCTCTTCATCCTAATTCTGGGCCACCAGTGGGTTTGACTTGTAACGCCCGTGTTTGCAGGAAATGTTTTATACCACCACGACAGCTGGTTTCCCAACCTTTTTAGATAGGTGCAGCAATAAACCAGGCACTTCCGTGAGAGTTACTCTTTCTTTGCACGGGGTTTGGCAGCTCGAAACGGCCCTCCCGCTTTGTCTGTTCCTCCCGAAGCCTCTGTTTTGCATTCAGCTATGCTCAACGAAAACAGCCGAGGCCAATCTGCCACTGCTGCTCACTTCTCAACGATTTGCAAAACGGATCTGAGCCTGAACAGTTGCTACACAAATTGGAACTCAATGCGCAAATGAAAACTAGAAAACAAACAAACGAAACGCAGCATTGTTGCGCTACGTGCCTCTCCACGAGGCGGGCTCGAAGAGGGATGTTTGCTCTTTCTTTCCTCAGAAAGGCACGCAGGTTGCCAGCTGCTTTCCCTGTTGACAGAGCAGCAACGCCCGGAGAGGCTTCTTCTGCCATCGGGCGAGCGGGAGCGCTTCCCGTTGCCGTCACAAGTGCCAAAGTGCATCCTGCGAGGGCAGTTTGGCATCATTATAACTAACTCCCGGATATTTTTTTCCTCCGTTTGTAGTTGACAAGATGTTAGAGATTAAGCTGTGTACGTGCCTAAAGCTTTGAATGGGTCCATAAATAAATAAATATTCCTCTGCAAAGAAAATACTTTCCAAACATCAAGAACTGTTAATACAACAGGGGATGCCTGAATACATGCAAGGAGGGGAGGAAGGGGCCATGTGATGAGCAGATGGGGGATTGTTATTACAATGGCCTTATCTCCCTTATACTTAAAAAAAAAAAGTTCCCAATGAGTTTCTCCTTTCTTGCATGCTATGGAAACAGTAGTATCTGCCAGAATAAACACTGCGCAACCTAATGACCATTCTCTTCAAAATACCACTATAAAAAATTCAGCACCTGCGAGCAGTTCATGAAGTCCTGGTACAGCCTGACCTAAAAATTCAAATCAAAATAGTTTTTTGCCTATTCACTTTGACTGAAAGGCTGATGCACAGCTGTTGGTTTGGGAACTGGGTGATTTTTCAGCTCTTTTAGTTAATGACCAAAACCAAAAATAGTCAAATGACTCTTTGAGTCAAGTGACTCAAGCCATGAACTCTCTTGGACATCCTTGATCTTGGTGAGGAAAAGTCTTTGCTCTTCTACAGCCTGGTTCAGCCAAGGTTTCTCTGGGTGATATTCCCAAGAAGTGTCGATCACAACTTAAACTGAGCTTTCATCCTGCAGCACCCTGCCCTTGCGGCGGGATGGTGGAAACACAAATTGGGTGGTGCAGGGGGGAGAGGGAACGTGCTGGTTTCTGGTGAATCGCACCAGCGGCGCGGCTGCATGTTGCAACAGCCTTCGTGGTTCCCGATCTACAGGCAGAAACAACAAGGGATGCAGAGCAAATGAAAGAGATGAAAGCTCTGGTGCCTGGTGAGTCTACACAGAAAAACCTGGCCTGGAAGAAGCGGCAGTAGCTGGTATGTCGGTGCACGAACCTAGAGCAAGAGCTATTCCCAGCTTTGTATGAGGCAGGTCTCAGCCCCTCTCTGTGCCTCAGCTTCTCAGCGTGCACAGTGCTTGCTGAGATGGCTGCTCAGCTCATGTAGCGCTTCACTTGCTACTGTCGTACCCGCTTTTGACCAGCTTCTCCTCTGTGAAGCACACCGCTTAAGTAGAACTGCAGTTACACTTGAACGGTCATGCTGGGGTCTGGGAATTTGATGGGGTACGGTAAAAAATGTTCTTTAAGTCCCTGTGGATTAAACTGTCATTGAAATAACAAGTAGAAATAGTGTAAAAGAAGTTCCCTTACCATTCTAGTGCATCTGTGACCCACCCTTCTTGGGCTTGTCTGGAAGCACTAAAATTCAGAGACAATCTTTCTTGTGATGCTGTTGTTGCAGGTTTGTGTAAAGGCAAAATGTTTAGGTGGGCTGGTATATAGAATGATTAACATTTCCACTTTAATTTTAGAATCATAGAATCATTTAGGTTGGAAAAGACCTTTAAGATCGAGTCCAACCGTAAACACTGGCAACTCCACCAATAAACCATGTCCCTAAGCACCCTGTCTACATGTCTGTTAAATAAAATCAATGGGAAAAGCATCTGAACATGGATTCTCAGTGAGTTTTTCCATTTTGAAAATCCCTGTGTTGGGAGAAGAGTGTGCACAAGTGCAATTTTCAAATGAAAACCAGAATTATTCATGAGTTTATAGTAATTACTCATGCCTCTCATCTAGAGCTAGTGCTTCTCTGGTGGCCTTCTTTCATCCATCTGCAGACAACAGTTGTAGCAGAAAGTGCTATTACTGTGTGCTAGCTTTCTATTAATAATGCATATATTGAAAGTGCTTTTTCTGAGGTCTGCATGCCTTTTCCATACAGTAGAAAAATGATGACAAGCACAATTTATGCCTGCTCTTGTAGATCTCTGCTCTTTGTCCTAGGGCAGAGAATCGCCCGTGCTTCCTATGCCTCTTGCTGCCCCCAGAGCCTGATGGAAGTGGGGAGGATGGGTGCTTCTCGGCTGCCACCAGTTTCAATGAGTCACTCAACCCTTGTGTGGGACAGGTGGGAGTATTGGCAGGAATGGACGGGATTTTGGTATTCAGACAGTACACAGCACAGAAGGAGAAAACATCTTACGGAGCCAGCAGCATAGCCTTCTACTGAGCCTCGCTGCTACCAGCAGGTTGTTGGTATTGAAGGAGTGAAGAGTAAAACAATGAACGCACTTTAGTCATTGCTGGAGGTCCCACTGGTGTTGCTGTATTTTTCTCCTGATTTCAGAGCATCCCTGCAGTGTAGAATCTCTCTGTTATCAGATTAGTTTTTGTGATACAGTTGGTTTGTAAAATAAGATCTTGTTGCTACAGAAAATTGCAACTTTTGGGAGAAATACCAAAACCTGAAATATTTCCAATGAAAATGCTACATTTCCACAACTAACAAGCCAGGGAGACAAACTTCAGTCCCTGTCTAATGAATGGGATAGACACCCAGCCCTTTCTCTTCCTTTCCTGGGGAGATGTGCGGTGTATCCAGGAGTATCAGGATAACAACGGCTCCAGAATTTAACTTCCATATGGCACAGCAGTGCCATCACAGTGACTGGGAGAGGTTCCTGAAGATTGGAAGAGAGCAAATGCTGCTCCTACCTTGAAGAAGGGGAAGAAGAAAGACCCAGGGAACTAGTCAGCCTCACCTCAGTCCTTGCAAAGATGAAGGAGAAAATGCTCCTGGAAAGCATTTCCAAATGCATAAAGGACAAGGTTGTTATCAGGAGTAGTCAGCATAAGTTTACAAAGGGGAAATCATGTATGATCATGTCAGCTTTGTATGATGAGATGACTAGCCTGGTGGATGAGGAGAGAGCAGTGTGGATACTGTTTATCTTGACTTTGGTAAAGTTTTTGGCAGTGTCTCCCATAACATCCTCATAGAGAAGCTGACAAAGTGCGGATTAGACAAGTGGGCAGTGAGGCGGATTGAAATCTGGCTGAAAGACTGTACCCACAGGGTAGCGATCAGCTGCACGAAGTTCAGTTGGAGGTGAGTCACTAGTGGTGGATCCCAGGGCTCTGTACTGGGGCAAGTACTGTTTAATATCTTCATTAAAGACCTGGCAGATGGGATGGAGTCCATTCTCAGCAACTTTGTAGGTGATACAAAAGTAGGAGGATACACCAGATGATTGTTGTGGTGCCATCCAGAGGGACCTCAACAGGCTGAAGAACTGCATAGAGAGAAACCTTGTGAAGTTCAACAAGGGGAAACACCAAGTCTTGCACCTGGGGAGGAACAACCCCATGCACCGGTACATGCTGGGGGCTGACCAGCTGGAAAGCAGCTCCGCAGAGAAGGACCTGGGGGTCCTGCTAGACAACAAGCTGATCATGACCCAGCAATGCACCCTTGTGGCAAAGGCCAACAGCCTTGTGGGCTGCATTAGGAGGACTATTGCCAGCAGGTTGGGGGAGGGGACCATCCCCTCTGCTCAGCACCACTGAAGACACATCAGGAGTGCTGGGTCCAGTTCTGGGCTCCCTAGTACAAAGGGGACATGGACGTACTGGAGTGAGTCCAGCACAAGGCCATGAAAATCTTAAAGAGACCTGAGCATCTCTTCTGTGAGGAAAGGCTCACGGAGCTGGGACTGTTCAGCCTAGAGAAGAGAAGGCATAAGGGGGGTATCTCATCGGTGTACATATACCTGATGGGATGGAGTGAAGAAGAGGGAGCCAGAGTCTCTTCAGTAGTGCCCACTGACAGGACAAGAAGCACTGGGCAGAAATGTTAAACAAAAAAAAAAAAAAGAAAGTTTAATCTGAACACATGAAAACACTTCTTTCCTGTGAGGGTGGTCAAACATTGGCACAAGGCCGCCCAGAGAGGTTGTGGAGTCTTCATCCTTGGAGATACCCAAAACCCAACTGGACATGGTCCTGGAAAACCTGCTCCAGCTGACGCTGCTTGAGCTGAGGAGTTTGACCAGATGATCTCAGGAGGTCGCTGCCAACCTCAGATGTTCAGTGATTCTGTGATATTTTATTTGTGAACAATGGTTTGCATCTGATAAATAAAAAAATGCTTTCAGGGAAATGATTACTTTAAGTGAAAAACTTGAAATACAAAGAAGAAAGAAACCCTTAAAGTAGCCCCAGCATGTTGGTCCAATATTCACCAGTGATGAGACCTGCCAGTTTTTAATGTTTTTTAAATTGCCACCTGGCAGATAGCAGAAATCTCCATCTGAAAGCTGTGGCTTTCAAATGGGTTTTCTGTGTTGTTTACACTATGATAAATGGAAACCTGACATACCTTCACATGCAAGAAAATGTTGTTATTCCACAGATAAAATGTCTGTCCTGGTTATGTTCTGAAAGCAGCACAGGGCAGATATGTATATGCAAAGCTTAAGAGACAAAGGAATTTTTCTGATTATTTGTCAAGCACCACCTTGTTTCTAACACATTTTAAATGAATAAACCTGTCACTGAGCCTAGATAAATTGCTTGAAGTTCCTGGGAACTTATTACTGGCAACCCTTGCATCACAGATCTGACCTGCCCTTGAAAGTTTTGTTTTCGTCTGCGGCACGCAGTCCTCAGGTCCCTCCTGGATGGCTCCTCCGTGTACTGCAGCGTTGAGCTCAGAGTTGGATGCCACGTATTTTTCTCACTCCAGCTTGCATATGGGAGATGCACAGCTATAAAAACACAGTAGTTACTTTATAGATTGACTTTATAATTTCTACCTATACAAGAGGTGGTCTTTTCATCCCCCCTCCTTATTTCAGTCTACGTTTATAATATGCCTTGGATCATCATCAGTCACATGTTTTATTTCTCAGTAACAGTCGCTCCATCACCCAGCCAGGGAGTCACTGGAGCAGTTTTTCCTTGTTTGCTTGGTTTTTTTCCCTGCGGTTATTTACATAGCCATACTAAAGGTGTAAGGATTGTGCACCAACTGTACTGGCAAGGCATTAATTCTTAAACCCTACTCTTGCTAGAGTAATTATTGGAGGACCATTGGCACCCTCCTGTTGTTTCCATTGTATTCTAGGGTGTGATGTGTGGGCATAGGACAACCCCTTGTGTTTACTAGCTTGCAGAAGACAAGTCGCACATTTTCAGTTCTGTAGGACTGACTCATGTATCTGCTCCCAGAATGGAGCAAGAGAAACAATGCAAGTCAATGGAGATTAGGAGCAGGATATTTGGAAGTGCCTAAGTCCTGCTTTGAAAGGTGAAATAGATTGTTCAGCACTCAACTGTCATTATGACTTAGCCTCAGTTAGCTTTGGAGATGTTTAGATCACCTTTGAAAATGGACCTTGGGCTCTGAAAGAAGAGACATGTTGTTGAAAATGTAAAGAAGAGGCCCCTGATATTTACCTGCAAATTGTGCAAGTTGACCAAGTCAGCGCACACATAAATGCCATTACAGGAAAGCGGATCAGTAGTGTTGTGCTTATTGCTCCACTGCAAATGAATTTTCTTAATTATATCCATAGATATGTTCTGAAAATGAAACTCGGGTGTCTCTGGTTTTGAAAATTTGTCCCAACTCATCATAGCATGAGAAGTCTCTCAATACGTTTCTCTTTTTAAAAACAGTAAACTATATTTTAAGCCAAATAATCTTCCTTCTCATGTCTCAAAAAAACTTAACTCAGATGCTGTTTCAAAATCCATCCCACTATTTTATGCCTGCTTTCACCTTTAAACATCACATTTCTGCTTTCAAACTGTTACATACATAACCTTTATGAAGACTGCAAGGTACCTTGCATTTGAGGGGCAGCAGAGCCAGCTGGTGCATTTCACAAATAGCATCTATACACCTACATCTGTTTGATGGTATTTTGAACAGTGTGTATGTAAAAATATGCGCAACTTGCTCCTCTGTTATTGATAAAAAAAAGGCATAATCAGCTCTGAACATTTCAGCGAAACTAAATAATAGTTATATGTTAAGTGTACTGGAAAAGGGAGACTGCGTGAAGAACATTCAGGTGTCTGAGTCAGGTTGAAAGTAAGTGAGAGTTGAGGGATGACTTTCTCTGCCAACCCTCTGGTCACAGCTCCCTGTGTTGAAGGCTGTCCTGGCTCCATTGGACCTTACTCATGTGAACATCCTCAGAAGACTATTTGATAAGACGTAGTGAGACCTGCATTCCTGACTTTTCAGGTGCTGCTGTCTGGGCAGTTGAGCTCCTCCACGTGGTCCTCTGCGTGTTACCTCTGTATGCCTCTCTGACAGAAAACAGGTTGCATCAAAAATGTCTAATGGGTAAAACTACTTGTGCCTTCCTCCAAATAAGCATGTAAGGTTCGAACCTGTCCCTGTGCTCCATGCTGTGGTGCATCTCACTCTAGGAATGGCCTCCTGGTGGCCATGAAAGGAGAAGCCCTTGGTCTGTACAAGGCAGACCTTGCTGTTTCATCCTTACGGTGCAGAACAGGGTGCGAATGAGAGACAGGGAGAGAGCTCTGACCTGGAGTGGCTGGTGACCATGATTGTCTTCACCTGCTCTTTGGGGGCTTGTCGGGCACCAGGGAGCAGCAGGTTGTACAGTGAGGTGGTCGCTTTTCTGGGTCCAACTTACCCCTCTATTCTATATAAAAGTGGACAAACAAATACCTGGTACCTCTCTAACACTAAGTCACCTGAAAGGACTGACCCATCCAATGAATTTCCTGTGATGAATCCCACTGTTTCCATAGAGATCCTCAATTTTACATCTTGATGATGCAAAAGGAATCAGAAATAGCTGGACTGTATTGTTGTGCATTTCAGGCCTCTCACCACTTGATAAAACTGAATGTTACTGTCAATTGTCTTCATCACAAGGGGAGAATCTCAATAGTGGATTTCTCATAGCCTGACTGGGACATGACATTTCCAGGGCACTGATCCCTGTGATGAAGCAGCCTCTGTCTCTGACTCCAGAAAGCTCTGCAATTTGTTAGTTTGGAAAACCGGCACTTTAGCAACCACTCTGAGTGTCCCACAGCCCAAAACTGCCTAACCCTGTGCTGACCACACTGCAGATACAACAACTCACGATGAGGTTTCACGTGGTGGAGTAGCCTGACTCTTTCCACGAAACTGCATGGACACACTGCTGCTCTGCTTTGGGTGGCATCTTCTGGAGAAGATTGGTTATGAAACACCCTCTTGCCCCATGGCTGGCAGGTGAGGACCTTCACTGGCCCCCGCAGGGTCCTGCCAGACGCCCAGGGCCTGGGCGCTTGGTGGGGCTGTCTGACCACATGACCAACTAACACTAATATCTGCATTGACGTAGTCAAGGTCTCAGTCAGATAACCTTCTCTGGTTGCCCAGGAATGCTGGGAAGGAACTAATCTAGCTGGCACGTGGAAGACACTTCTGCAACTGGAACTGCTACCAACCCGCTGGCCAGACCCCTGGGAAAAATCATCTAAGATGACAAACTTTTCCTTTATTAATAAATGCCAGGTGACAGCTAGATAACGAGACAGAATTTTGCTTAATTTTTTTCTTGTGTTTCCTCTTGAAAGTGACAGCAACTTCTTCTTTGTCTGGCATGAGCAACCATGAACTGAAGGTTAAAACATCCAATCAAATTTCTTTGTTTATTTTCCCTGGTTTAGGGCCAATTCTAACCTTGAAATACTTGGATTTAACTAACTAGAGGTGCTGCGCAGGGAGTGGGAGAACTGGAACTGGAGCAACCCGGAGCCCGAGCCAGCTGCTGGCTGGCTCCTCGCCTCTGCCAGGCTCACACAGCTGAACACCGGGCAGACAGGACTCCTTCCTCCCTGATTTCTCTCCTCTTCCTCACCAGCTTCGGGAGAGGGGACATCTCCACCTGCCCAGAGCCACAGGGCTGGCTCCGGCCGGAGGCAGGTCAGCTTCTCCTCCCAAGGTAGATCCCAAGGCCGTGGCGATGGAAGCAAAATTCTTCAGGCAAGAGTTTTAGACCAAATGTGAGAACAGAACTCCTCATAGCTATTGCAAATGCTGAAAAGGAAGGGGAGAAAAAAAAAAAGGAAGGGAAAGAAAAAAAAAAGGAAGGGAAAAAAAAAAAAAAGGAAGCTCTTCTTTCTAAAACCTGTGAAGTGTTGTTCTGGCTCCCCCCAACCTCTGCCTTTACCCCAGCTGGCACTGGGATGAATTCAGGTGGTAGAGAGAAAAATAGGAGCTTTAAAAAGAAAATGGGCATTTTTGTCTTTGCTTTTCCTTGCTACGGAAAAATCTGAAATTCTGAGAGAAACTTTTATGTGAGCTTTTTTCTATGAATTAACAGAGAAAGTATTTCATTTTTTTCCTGCTGCTAAAAAGGATTTCAGAATTTCTTATGTTAGTTAATTGTAGTCTCTATAACCATAACCTTCCTTTTGCTTAAATGTCATTTACTTCCAGAATTCTAATTTGCCCTCCACATATTAGAGATACATCAGGAGGCAAAAAATGCATTTATTCTTTATGCAGTGTAGCTTCATCTCTACCAAATAGCTATTTAAGTCATTAAATGACATTATTTAAAACTAAATAATGCGTTTTTCATTTATTTAATAATATTCTTAACAGTAGTTTCTCCCAACAATGTTATCTTCTGTGTTTTCCATTGGAGCAGGGATCTAAGACCACAGAAATCAGCTTAGTCTAAGTAAGAACTAAAAGTGTTACCACAACATTAATAAGGCACATAAGGGCAAAAGATGCTGTAGAAATATGTGGTATTGTTCGGAGCATGAGATACCTGGTGTTTGGAGATCTTCCCGTAATTTGACAGTTCTTCTCTTTTGCCTAAACTTTTGTGCTTTTCCTAGTCCTTGCTGTCAGATTTCAAGACCTCGGTGCATGTTGGAGTTTGGGCACAGATTTATGGAGGGCATTACCAAGCTGAAACAGAACCTGTCAGAAAATGTGATATTTATGAAACATGGATAATCTCAAAGGCTCAAGAACTGTCATGCCAGCTTCAGTGTTTTAATCAAAAACATCTTCGAGTTAATTGATCTGCTGCTGTATTTTCTATACGCTCTTCTTGTAAACTAGTCTGCCATTACCATAAAGTAATATAATTGCATGATACACTGATAGCACCTTTGTGAAAATACCTGGTAATAACAAAATTTTATAGGGGAGCAAACCTTAGCATTCACAAAGGCCACTGCCTTTGCCATTTTTGTGCCTTGAATTTTCGGAGCTGGAAAATGAAGCAGTGCATGATGACATTCTTTACAATGCCTCAGGGAGAAATTTTAAATGATGGCTCTGCCTGTGACATAGTAAATATTAAAGCTGGTTGGGAAAAGATTTTTCCCCATCATGAAATTATGGCTGAGACTTTTCTTTATCAGAAATTTATATGTAGTCAACTAATTATTTTTCACCGGAAAATATTATCGGAAAATTTTCAAGAATACTTGTCATGAAAAAGGCAGCTCTGGATGTAAACAATGTATTCATCTGAATGACACAGGATTCTGGTGTAAACACATCTGGTGCACGCTCAGATGAGTGTGTGTAGATTTTTGGACATGTAGGAGGGGAATATGTGCTATTATTTTTATTTTTATTTATTGCAATGTATAGTCCTGTAATCTAACAGTCAACAAGGAAGACATGATGCATTGGTAAAACCAAATAAGGGAATAATTAGTGTGTTTCCTATTTCTTTTCATCTTAATGAACTCTGTTGTTTCTGCTCATGTGGGATACCCATGGACTACCTACATGAGGCAACGGTGATGAGTGATGGGTTCACATCAGCCCAGAAAGGCACCTAAGGGGGTTGGTCTGGCTCCTCCCCAGGGCAGCAACAGGGAGCTCACTTCTTGGGGAGCGATTCCCAAAATAAATTGCTGCCCCCACCTCCCTCTGGAAGGGTCCATCTCTTTCCAGTGACTACCAAGAGGAATTTAGGAGAACCATCCATCCAGCTGAGCTGGTAAAATCAGGTTGCACAGGTTGATTGGGATGAACATATCTTTTTCTTCTCTCTCCTTCACCTCTGCAGTTCTCCCTGAAGAGTTGATGGAGAGGTAGGTGTCTCTGAGGACCAGTTTTGAACATCAGTGTCAAGGAAGGAGAGTGTCTGCAGGGAAGGAAGGATCTCATAATTTGGCTTTGACTTCCTTACAGGTGTATCACAGTGTCCTCTTTCACTGCGGCAGCAGCAAGCATCTTAAAAGAGAGAAAGAAACAGGTACTAGTAATGGACACATGTCGGATGCACATGGGGCTTGTGATGTGCAGTAACTTGCCTTCTGGGTACCACGGACCTTTTAGGATAGCTAGATGGGTTACCTGCTAAAGGCGAGCAGTTGTGGTCCGTACTGGTACAAGACACATGTGGAAGTGTGGGAGCTAAGCTCTAGAGGCTAAATTCAAGCACTGGGCAGGAGACTGAAGTCCAAGACCTTCATTTAGTGTTTGCTGAGAGACAGGCAGAGGTCGAACATCTCATTGTGTGAATGAGACCGTGATGTAGAAAGGAAACAGAGGACTGAAAACTAAAAGAAGAGCATTTGCTTTAGAAGCTGTAGGAAAGCCAACAGGCACAGAAGAGCTTGGATTGACATGAGCACCAAGTAGATAGCTGCCTGCCTTTGAACGCACCTCTGAGAGCAGGAGGGATACAAACAGCACAACTGTTATCAATAAGGGAGGTAGATCGTTGCACGTGTACACTATTAAGTGACAAGGTGAGGACACAATTTGCAAGTGTTTTTACACGTGCTAGAAGCCTAAAAAAGTAAGACAAAGGAACTAAGATGCCTGGCAGTCCTGACACAGCAGAATCTCAGGGATGTGGTGGAATGGAAGGAGATAAACAGTGGGACAGAGTTTCCCAAGCCATAAGGTTTATAGAAACGTTAGTGTTAGAGGTAGGTGGGGGAGTGGCACGCTATGTGAAGTATTACGTACGGTGAAATAGCATAAAATTATTGTTGGAAAAGAGAAGTACAATAGGATCGTTGTTGGTGGAAATCCCATACTCTAACAATAAATGTGCAGTCCTGCCATTGTACTGCCATGGGCAGGATGATGGCAGTGGTCAGCAAGCGCTAAGTGAGATTAGACACGCTGCAAATTTAGGACAGGTAGTAAAAGTAGGAGAATTCGACTATTCGTGCATGGACTGTATCAGTGCTGCACAAGAGCAAGGCGCAGAGGTAAAACCTTTGGGTATAAAACAAAAGCTTCCAGCAACAGCTAGTCCTAGGATGCACAAGGGAATCCATCAGTCTGGATTTGGTCTTCAGTGGTACAGGGTCTTACCTGGGAGTCAATAGCAGTAGAGGTAATTATAGCAGCAACCATAGTATAAATAGTTTTAATATTGTGACAGAAGAGAGCAGGCCAAATTAACCCATAATGCAGATATTAAATTTGGAGACAGGGAACAACATTAAAGGGCAAAATTTAGTAAAAAACCCCACACAGAACAAGCTAAAAAAACTAGTCTGAAAAGCTAGTAGCCCAGGTAAAATGTGTGCTGCAAATCAAACAGAAAACAAAGCAGTCCAATAAAGCACAGCATAGTCAATAAAAAGTCAGGCTGACTCTCAGAAGAAAAAGATGAGTGTCCAAGAAGAACAGAACTATTTTCCAAATAAGAGTAATAGCAAAGCCCATAAAATATGTGAGATCGAATGTAAACAGGAAAATAAGAGTGCTTAAAAAAGAATTTGGAAAACACCTCACAAAATACGCGCAATCTGAGAGTAAAAATTTCCTTAGGTACATCTAAACAAAGGTAAGGAAGCTATGGGAAAATATAAAAGGGACCTCACTGATAAATGGGACTCCAGGGATAGTAAGGCATAGCAGAACAGCTCAGTGAAATCTTGATAAACTCATTGCTGAAGTTGTTAGAGACATTCCCACATTGGATGCATACCTCAGGGCCCACGCGTCAGAAGAGTGAAATCAGTATGAAGGAAACACATGGGAAGTATTAGATCAAATAGGTGAATTGGATACTGCTGGCCACAGTTTGTTACCTCTCTTTACAAACTGCCATCGTGCCAGATAACTGGTGAACTGCCAGTGTAATTCCCAACAACTCAAGAGACTGTAGAAGCACTCATGGGGATGACGAACCAGTGAACCTTTCTTCCATCACTTGTAAGATGGTGGACTTCACAATAAAGAATAAGTTTTCTGAGCACTCCTGAGCTGGGATGGAGTTGTCATGCTTTCTGCGAAAGGAATCCTGCCCCACCATCCTGCTGCAGTTTTGGAAAGGTGTCAGGAAGCATGTGGATAGAGCGGGATCCAGTGGATGTCGTGTTTGGTTGAGTGGATACTTGGATGAACACCAAATGTTGCTCGAGGAAGTAAATTGGCACAGGACTGGAGCAAAGTCCTGCTACAGGCTGAAAGCTGGTTAATAAATGGGAAGCACAGGGCAGGGCTTAGTGGTCACTTTCCAGAATGGAGAAGAGTTAGCACTGGGCAGTAATGAAGGCAGTGGATAAAGTGAAGATAGAACTACCATTACCAGCTCCATCAGCCAATAGAGGACATTCAGTAGAGTAGGGCTTTACTGTGTAAAATCCATAACATATCATTTGTGGATTCTGGGAGCAGTACAAGGAGAATGGATCAGAGAAAGTGGCCAGATTTGCATGCTCTCCCTAAACAGCATGTCCTATTGGGCTCATTTGACCTACCCAGCATGGCCCATTTTTTGTTCCTACACACTTCCTAGAGACAGGCACACTAGGAATATGACCTTGCAGCACCCCTGGCTCTGCTTGGGCTTTTGAACACCTTTTCGGCTACTGATGTGGGCACCTCCCGGTAAGGGAGAGAGTATGGCGGAGAACAAGACTATGCCTGCTGCTCCTCAGATGGAGATGCTGCCATGTGTGAGAGCTGGTGGCCTCACTCACTTGCTGAGGTTCAGCCCTGGGGCATTGCATCTTGTAGAGGAGCAGGGTGCTAGGAGCCTATGTGCCGTAGGCAGGGGAACAAGAATGAAGTTCACTCAGAAATACTGGCGTGAAGCACAAGGCGGAGGACTGTGGGGCGGGGGGGATGCAGGCACAGTGCCCTCCTGCGTGATAAACAGGGCTCCTTGGTGCCACAGGTGGGCAGACAATAGATTATAGCTCCTCACAGCTGCTGTTGGATGCACAAAGCAGGAGCGTGAGGTACCTGAAATGCTGGTATTTGTGTAACACCCTGTGTGCCTGACAGAGACTCGTTAAAGAAATGCCAGCTGCTTGCGAGCTGCACGCCGTCAGCAGCCCCTTCTGCTCATTTACCGCTCAGGCAGGCAGTGCGGGGCGAGGAGCTCGCCCGGCTCGCCTTTAGCTGTGGCTAATGACAAATTTATAAGGCTGCGATGCTTGTTTTTCTCGTCTGAGGGGGGAAACAGTAAGGATGAACTTCCTCCTGACATTTAATCTATGACTGTGTTTGCCACGGCTCGGAGGCTAGGCTAGTAAATCTGAGCATGCCGATAAGGGATTTTTAGCAGATATCATTTGTTTGGTATGTACTCTGACACCGCTGGAGAAAGGGCTGCA
Source organism: Phaethon lepturus (assembly GCF_000687285.1). Classification (NCBI taxonomy): domain Eukaryota; kingdom Metazoa; phylum Chordata; class Aves; order Phaethontiformes; family Phaethontidae; genus Phaethon; species Phaethon lepturus. Next base: position 33,298 of record NW_010548448.1, read on the forward strand.
GGCTTTAATGGAAGGGTCCGGTGAAATAATGTAGATTTATTTTCCTGGTAATGCACTGAATTCCTCCAGCTGGAAAAGAATTGTCTATTTTTCTTGATTTAAGACAGAGTGAGGAAAGAGAGGTTGTGAGCTACTGGTGAGGAGAGTGCTGAAATGTATAAATTAAGGTGCTGTATAAGCTAACGATGACTCCATTTTGAAAAGTTTGGAAAATTTTGGTTTCAGGGGTCAAAAAGACATGTAAGTGGTTTTAGGACATACATGAGGACATACATGCTAAAAATGATCCTTTGTTAGTAGAGAAGGGGTAAATGTTTTTAAAAAATAGTTAAAAATATGACTGTAAGACTAGATGTACTGCTTGACATTCAGCTATTGAAATGGATTCCTGCTATTTGTAGTATATTAATATGAATCATATGAAAAAGCTACTGCTTTTTCAATATTATTGTTAGCCATGGGTTGTATTTGAAACTCATTTCTTTTGCTATGTATTATAAATACACTTATTGAGCTCCTAACTGGAGAAAAGCTGAGCACCTTGTTTGAGGTCGCATGTCTCTTGTCCCCTGGCAACGACCGTATCGTGTTTGTCGGTGAGCTCCTTTCTTAATGGTATCACAACAAGCTGCATATGGCTCTAAAATAAAAGGTATTATTGTATTAGTGGAAAGCTCTGGGCTATGCATTTGATATCGGAAAAAGGGTCAGCCGAAGGTAGAAAATGGCCATACCATTTTGTTTCCAAATACTCACTAATGATTAATTATTAAAAAAAAAAACAGTGTTCTGTGTATTTACACTCAAATTATCAGAGGAAAAGGCCCAAGCTACCACTAAGCTTAGATATTCTGGTAAATCATCTTCCTTGACAATAATGAGGTATTTTTTGTTTATATTCATTTAAGAATTGTGTTCTTAAACATGTTTTTAACAGAAGCACTATGGAGGTTTTACAGAAGAAGAAACAGCACAAGGAAACAGGGTAGTTTAGTGGCCTTAAGCCTCACATCTGATCTAACTGAAGCCCATTGAAGCCCAGACCAGAGTCCCAGCAGGACCATTTTAGCTTTTCAAGACCGTCCATGAGAATAAAATGCAAATGGGAGTTGATTTTGTCTTTTGACTGTTATCTGTCGCACACAGGCATTCAATATCTGCTTGGGCTTTCAGCTCGTCTCCATGATCTGTCCCACCACCTTCCTTCTCCCTCTGGAATAGGTTCACTGAAGCCCCACAGATACACGTTAGCACTGCTCCTGGCACGCAACGCTACGTCCAAAGTTCATGGAAAGCAAGAACCATGTGCAGAATATAAACCAGTCCAGGTCATGGCAAGACCTGAGGTCATAGAATCATAGAATTGTAGACTCTTTGGGTTGGAAGGGACCTTTAAACGTCATCTAGTCCAATCCCCTGCAGTGAGCAGGGACATCTTCAACTAGATCAGGTTGCTCAGAGCCCCATCCAACCTGACGCAGAATGTGTCCAGGGACGGGGCATCTACCACCTCTCTGGGCAACCTGGGCCAGGGTTTCACCACTCTCATTGTCAAAAATTTCTTCCTTAGATCTAGTCAAAATCTGCCTTCTTTTAGTTTAAAACTAAACTAAACTAAAACCCCTTGTCCTATCACAACAGGCCCTGCTAAAAAGTCTGTCCCCATCTTTCTCATAGGCCCCCTTTAGGTACTGGAAGGCTGCAAGAAGGTCTCCCTGGAGCCTTCTCTTCTCCAGGCTGAACAACTCCAACTCTCTCAGCCTGTCCTCATAGGAAGTCCTGGCTTTTCTATCTAGAGCCCAGTCATTTCTATCAGTAGGTTGGCTGAAAGACATCCATGCAATCTGATTTTCCTCCCATTGAAGGCTGCTCGTGGGAGGGTGATTCATAGTCCATCTGTAATTCATCCTGATGTCGGATGTGGATGTAGAGGGGCTCCTGGGTCTTGCCATTCACAGTGTGCAAAGCTGCCCAACAACTCTGACAACGTTTGGGTCAGAAGTCTTGTTTTAAAAGCATTTTTTCATCCTGGGATGAAAGACACTTTACCATGATCAGAAAGGTGGTGTCAAAGGGAGAGCTGTCAACTGCAGTTTTAGATCAGTCTCTCTCTTGGAGAAAGGAACCGGTGGTAATAGCTCTGCTGTGTGTATTATCAGCACAACATTTATGTACAAAATAATTTCAATAGTGCTAAATGCTATCAGGGAGGAAATTGGAGAGGGAAAGAAAACAGTAGGAAATACTCATCAGTGTAATGATTAATGCAATACGTACATTTTAAGATGGTTTGAGGGACTTCATATAGCTGGGAAATGCGTCTCAATAATGCCAAGCACTGTCAGATATTTGAAAGATTAGACACCTAAGTAACAGTGTTGGATGCAAGGGTCAGACCATTTTAGTGAAGGTCTGAATAGCATTAACAGTACAAAATAGCCTTGAATAACAGAGACCAAGTCTCTGAGAAGACCTCACCCCGCATAAGACCTATTCCCAAAATGAGGGAGTTCAGCTCCTGTTCCCATATCAGGGTAGTTTTGTAAAATTTCTGCTTGTTAAGAGAGGGTTTAGCTAAAGCTATGAATAGTGCTTTAGAGATTTAGATTATTTATCATTTCTCAAGGCAAAGGGGAGATGGGCATTACACATGTACTTTTTTTTTTTTCAATTGAACTTCTAATTCTCCTGTCACAAAGATGAAGATAAACATTTTGTTGCAGCTGTAGGACAGATGTGTGCTGTGAATCTTCTAGTAAGTCAGATTAAGAACAGCTCTTTACCTAACCCTAGAGCTTGTCCCTCAAAGCCATTTAAATCAGTGGCATTAGAAGCTGCTTAGTCCAGCTGAGGACATATTACCAGAAAATTCCTAGCATCAAGTCTTCCTCCTGTAGCTTTTTTAATTGTTTTTTCCCTTTATTTTTAGTTATACCTTGGATAACACAAATCTGCTCCACTATAGATAACATTTTTGTGACTCATATGACCGCATTCACACGGAGGAAGGACTCCATTCCTTGGAAGGGTCCCATTTCCCAAAAGACTTGCAGCCGTGCAAGAAATACTCAGAATACACCTTCAGGGATACCATGTTCTTACAACTAGAGTTATTTCAAATGGACATTTTGGTAGCGTCTAGTAGCCCCAGTGACAGGCCAAGACCCTCTTGTGCAAGAGGCTGCTGGATATCTCGGCTATAATCAATAAACCATCCCAGCCACAAGTTCACAATTCGAGGGCCCGTCTACACTGCAGTCGGTATAGGTGTATCCAAATATGCTTTCACCAAACCAGCTCCGCTGTGTGTGGTGTCAGGGCAGGCCCGAGCTGTGAAACCCACTCAGGTGTTTCTCCCTAGACTCTCTGGGGAGACAGCAGGGATGGAGATGCTCACACAGCCCGCCCAAGCTCAGTGCACAGCTGCAGACATTTTGGCTTCTCACTTTACCAGCCTCATCTCTCCATTTTAGATGCACAGCCCAAATTTGTTGTTGTTGTCGTTGTCGTCGTGTGGCTGACTTGCAGGTATTTCACTGGAAAGCAGCCTCAAAGACAGTGACCCCTAAGAAGTTACCCTGGGAGGATGCTCTAAATACCCATGCTGGTGAATCTTGCTCTCAAGAACCTGGGAAGCCCAGAAGGACAAGAACCAGAGCCACCTACCCCTGTCTAAGCCTTCCTGTAGTCCTCTGTTAAACTTGGCATACGTGTCTTGCCCGAGTCTCATAGGAGGTCTGTGAGAGATGAAACAACACCACTCAAACATCCAGGTAGAACTTCCTTCCCCAAACCACTAGTACCTGCTGGTGACCAACTTTCTTCTCTCCCCATTTCCTCTACAGTAAATAAAGGAGAAAAATGTAACTATAGCTCTCTTGCCCATACAGTACAAGTATCTCCCCTGAAATCACACTAGCTTCAATGCGTGCTTAACACTAGAGCATCCTGCAAGCTGCCGAGTGTGCTGTGTGATCGCTCTCCTTATTCGACTCCAGTGTTGATGAGTCCCATGATTGCCAGAGTACAAAATGTCAGCGACTGTATCTCTTCAGCGGCTTTTGCCAGCGATGACCCTTTGAACAGATGATGCCCAGAAACAGGAAATGTGAGGTGACTGTCTGGGTTTGGGGATATGAATGGCTTTTCTATCACACGGTGTTTTGGAAATGTCAGCTGTAACTGAAACTTAATCTTCCACCAAGTTTCAGCTGGCTGCTATTTGCAGACAATGTGAATGTTGCATTTTAGTGGCATCTGAACTAAAAGGTTCTGTTGATTTATCCTATTTTTTTTCCCAAAAAGACATTGACAGCCAGGACATGGGTCCTAGGTTAATCTGACTTTCACAGATCAGATAATTCCTGCTCTCCAAGTACAATTTTTTAAAAATAGCCTGGATAGCAAAAAAACAACATCCCAAAACTTTGACCTGCTGTAGCAGGACCCGCAATACTGCTGCTATTTGGGAACTGGCAGAGCTGAAGAGTACGAGCTAAAAGATGAATCTAAACCTGTGTCTGTAGCTAGCCGGTAGATAGTACACAAAAGCAAGGAGCCAGCAAATTTAGGTCAACATAATCAGCATTTACACAACACCTAACTATGAGAGAAATAACTTGTGTTTCCAAAGGGAGGCATGCCACCAGAAAAGACTGCTGTGATACTCCGTGCTTAAAGGGTTTCAGAAGGTCTTTGATCATGTTCATCAAATTGATCATTGATAAGAACAGGGATTCCCCCTTTCCCTCCCTCCACCTGCCAGCCCTGCAAACTGAACCTCACTCATTTAGGGAGCCAGGATGGTTTCTGTTTGTGCCAGGGATAACAGACCCCAGTTGGTGTGGATGCAAGCCACCCTCTGCAGCAGGTCTCCACAAGCATGATGGTTTGGGCTTCACTTACCGGTTTTGCAGCCAGTCGCAAGCATGAGCTGTTCAAGTGCAAAAGAGACTTTCTGTGAAGTTGAACAAGCTTTGTGCAAAGCCCAAGAAGTTTCCCCTCACTGTGGTTGTACTGAGAGATGAAGTAGAGGTCTACTGCCAGGTTTGAATGTAATGAGTCCCATGTCCCATGTGCTTTCTGCCCATGCTGTGAGCACGTGTGGAGGATACATATGGCTGGGGTGCACAGTGCCCACACTGAACTGAAAAAGGAAAATTTCATCAAAGCCATGGTGGTTTTCACTTCTGTGGCCCCAGCTCTTCGCTGACCTCTACTCTCCACACAGCTCAGGTGTTGAAGTTTGCCAATTAGCTTGGATTTTCAGGGACACTGGTGAGGCTGGACCTCAGGCTGGGCTGGCACTGCGCGTCAACACACAGCAGAGATGAGTGCCATGTGTCCTGGACCCACAGTTATTTTTGAACAGCCAACAGTTATTTTTGCCTTGGAAGTCAGCAGCTGTAAGCTGGAACACATTCAGGAAGGAGATCCATGAAACAAGGAGGCATTTATTTTTACGGAGTAAATTCTTATGTTAAACAAACTAATCTTCTCAAAAGTGATATGGCTCCTTTTTGGTAAACTACGTGCAGGAATTCCTGATAAAGGATCCATCTTAAAACTCCTTCTCAAAGGTGTACTTGGTTTGTCACACCAATGGTTTTGGGTCAAGCTTTCAAAACTGGTCTCTAAATTATGCCTGTGGAAAAATGTACCCACACACAATGGCCTCCAGTTAATACTCAGAGTGTGAGCCCCATTTTGAGCTCATCTGAGAACTGAGCTGTATTCAGACATTCTTTAATACTGTGGGTTTTATAGTTCATATTATAAGAAAAGAAAAGACAAAAGCCAAACCCATCATTCTACATTATAAATCTGTGGGTTGCTGTGTACATCCTGGTCACTCTATTTTGAACAGAAATACAGTAGAACATGAAAAGTTGCAGAGAAAGCTGTTAACCAGAAATATGAAACAGCTTCTAGGGCAGGAAATGCTTAATAGACTAGACTTTCAACATCAAGAAAAGATGACCGAGGGGCGATGTCAGATGGTCAGAGGAGGTGAATAAAGGATAATTAGTCACTAATTTTTATAATACAAGTATTATCAGAATATAAGGCATTATTAGCAGAAATTTTTAAACAAGAAAAAGGAAGAACTTTTCATATATACACACGATTAAATAATGGAAGTTGTGAAAAAATATCGTAGTGGTAAAAAGCAAAGAAAAGCTGGAAGATACAGTCAGTTGTGTCAATCAAGCAAAAAAGTCAGGTGTATCCACCAAGCCAAGAAGTTCTCCAAACTGCTGATTGCTGGAGCAGCTGGAAGGGTGTCAACAGTGCATGCTTCCCAGATTTCTTACACCTTCTTATTGCCACCTACTGCTGGTCAGTCTCAGAGTCTTAGCGGCCGTTCTGCATTTAATAATAATATCTGACTTTAACTCTAGTTTGAGTATCATCCAAGGAAGAGCTCCTCCTGTCATTTTGGCAGGGTTCCCACAGCTCTGAACCTCATCCAACACGCAGACAAACCTGTCCGTCTGCTTTCCAGGACTTCCTGGACACATCTCTGTCCTGAGCCTAGAAGCTCCTTGAGTGACTCTTAATTTGGTCAGGTGTGTATACGTGTGCCCTTCTCAGAAACAGGTCACCTCAAAGGTTTCTGTGGTCCAGGGTTGGGCAGAGAGCCACCCCAGCTGACCCCAGAGAAGCCTAAATAGCTAGATGAGATTCTGTAGTTGGACTGCAGCTGGATTTGGAATGGTGATAGCTGCTGGTCTTAATGTGATAGTCTAAGCACTTGAGGCGTTGCTCCAGGGACTTGACTTGTGATGAAGTTATGTGACATTGTACCTACATCAACATTTTATAACTGCCCTAACTCCTAGGCCATGGAGTATCCAGGGTGACTGCGCTTGCCACTGCTCTGGCCGAAACTGAAACAATCTGTAGCCATGCAGACAAGTGTCACAAGTTCAGGTGAGAAGTAGATTAGAAGACACCTCACCCAAGCCTTGGGGTTAGGCACCCTTCTAGGAGAAAAGGAGCTGGACTGCTAGACCCTGCTTTGGTTGTGGCTAGATCTGTACAGACAAATAAATGGTCCAGGGACTGTTCTTTTATGTTGAGGACAACTGGCACAGCACAGCTTCCATCTCTATATCTATATTGCCTTACTCTCCAAAACACGATGGCTGCACCCCGCCGCGGTCCATGCCAGCCCCAAGCCATGCCTGGATGCTGTCTGAGAAAGTACTAGCTGCCCTGAGCTGAAGCTGTGCCAGAAGAATCATAGTGAGAATCTGATGGTGGGACATGCTCTGGCCATGCGTAGTGTGCAGGGTTAGTCAACTGCCCTTAGAGACCCTCCCTGGGTGGGCTCTGTGAAGGAAGGTGGCCCCAGCTCCCCAGCTGCCCAACTCTAGCCTAGAGGAGGCAACGTGGAGCTGAGTCCTGTTGGGGCTGCGCGCTGCCCACCCTCCTGGTTGTGGCATCTCCCAGGCGGTCTCTTGACCTGCGGGGCCGTGGCGTGGCGGGACCACATCCCCCTGCCCCGTGCAGCAGCGAGTGGCGCTGGTGCAGGGCTGCCTGCATCCCCCGCACCTCTTCAGCAGCACCCACCCTTCTCCACTGCCTCCAGAAGACGACTCCAGAGGGCTGTATCCAGCTGCCTGAACTGGCTTCTTCCCCCTCACTTCCTGGGCCAAATGCCTAAAATTGCACTGGAGCTTTGCCTAAATTACTCACCTAAATGAGGCTGACTGGAGCCTGTCCAATGTGTCTGTTCTAACGAGTGGTTTTATTGCCTCAGCTACAATTGTTTTGGAATGTGCTTTGTTTATAGCAATAATTGATCATGCTTTGTTACAAGAGAATTAGTGGCAGCTGGAAGATCTAACTCTAATTTTCCTTCAAACACGGAGAAATTTTATAACTTCCATTGCTCATGTTTAAAAAAACCTCTTTTCTACTTCTTTTTTTCCTCCTAGTTTTTGGAAATTGTGCAACCCACAGTAGAAGCCCATCGAATGTACTATGGTGAGTTTGGTGCTCAGGAAAAGTCTGCCATTGGTCTTTTTGACTTAAAAAGGTTGTCTGATAGTGTGCTTCATTAGAGTCTAACAAAATGCTTTACAAATATTACTCCAACATAATTCAACTTTCATAAAGGAGCTAAAGGGAAGTATTCCTGGGTGCCACAAGAAGAAGAGAAGCTTCTGTGCTCATTACCATGAGCAAGGGTAATTTTTAATGCACGAAGAATACATTGGTGAGGGAACCAAGAGGCATGATCTGCAGAAAGTGTACCCGCTTGGGCTCATCAAGGTCTGCAGGATAGTTACAATTTCTGTGAGATGAATGAAAACCTCCAAATAACAAACCCCTGGCATATGGAATAGAATATTTTAATATTGGCTTCCTATTTAGTGGTCACAGAAAGCAAAGTGAACAGTCCAGCTAAACAATGTGGCATTTTAAAAGCCACCTCAGGCTGTGTTCAGCTCTGCCACAATTCTCCAGTGAACCCAGGTTCAAGCACTTAACAGGAGCCATTGGTGAAGCACCTCGCCCACTTCTGGCTATCTGTACAGTGATGGAAAGAGACGGACACTTCCTGAGTTGGTCCATGTCTTGGGAGAGCTGAATCATGCTGTGGAGGTCTCGGTTTTCCTTCACTCATTAAGGCAGGCAACTAGTCCCCTGGTGCAGGTGGGATGAGTCTGGGCCCATGTATGGGCTTGGGGTAAGATATTTTGCTTTCCTCCCTCCATTTCTCTGCCTTAAAAAGTCAGCTTAACAAAAGATATTGGCTGTGCAATTCTGCCATGAGAATTAAAGTATATGCAGAGGGCTTACACAAAGAGAACATGGTTTAAATGACAAACGGTTTTTAGAGCATTGGCTGATGTTTCCAGTAATGAGGGATATTCACTTTAATTTAGGGAGGGTCAGCTGCAGATCTGATTTTAGGTCTGAAGCATCTGAACTGATTCCTCCTCCTAAGCAGCCATAAAAAATCTGTTTTTGTGGACTGGAGCAGGAAATGAGCAGAAGCCAATGACAGCACAAACCAACCCCCAGTTTCCATCAGCTATAGGGAATGAGCAGGTGTCATATATTTCCTGCTCTTTGATCGCTTTCCTTTGAATGCTTCACACCAAAAAAATGCTTAAAAGCTGTTAAAGACTTTTGCTGTGTTACATGATATGCCAAGACAGGAATGCTGCTATGCTCTTCTCTGCTTGAAATAAAATATTAGACAAAGCAGCTGTTCTGGTGGCTGTTACCATGAGTTTAAAACCATTATGTTGACTAATTTGACATCTTACACTCACACACTCATCATATTTTTGTTTGCAGCAACAGGGATTAATAAACCTGGTGGAAATTTTTTTTTTTTTAAACAGTAAATTCAAATGCATCCCTCAAGCTTATTGACAACAGTCTTTTTGACTTCAGAGATGTTGCAGGTTCCTGGCAGGCTCCCCTACACTGTTTGTGCTCTTTGGAAACCTTCCCCAGAAACCCAAGCTGGCATTTCAGGCACCTATACAAGTGTCTCAAAACCTCAAGAAAGACTAGGCTTTTGTGCACCTCCTGGCTGGCTGCCCAAGTCAAATGTCATTGCCTGCCCCATTGACGTCAGGAGAGCGCTGACAATTTGCAACAGTCCATGTCCAACCCCGTGCACCGAGCTCTTTAAAATAGGGAAGGTTTATTCTTTGGTAACTTTTTAAAAACAGCCTAAGTGACTTAGAAGCCTGAGAGACAAGGTCCACCTTAAAAATGGATGTTCAGTCATGAAACCAAGCCTAACCCAAAATTTCCATCTTGTCTGGTTGGAAGTTACCTGATTGCTCAGGCCCCAATTCCTGAAGATCTGACCAAATGCTCTATTAAAAGTTGATCACAGCTGGGAAAAGGTTTAGTGCACGAGGGGATATTTACACAGATGACTGAAGGATTTAACCTCTGGCACCTAATGCCAGTCAGGGAAAGAAAGGGTTCTGCAGAAGGTGTGCTGGTGCACAGGAGTTTGGCTCTTGTTCTGAACGGCTCCTTTGGGAAGATGTCTTCCTCCCACCGCTAACCACGGAGAGCCCAGCCTGGCTAATCGGGCAGGCGGTTCTGCTGGGCTGTCCGGCTTGGTCCTGAGGCGTTTATGTTCCTGGTTTCTCTGCAACGGGGTTTCTTCCTTTCCTTTGCAGTTGGGATTAAACCAAATGAAAGAAACAGTTTTTCAAGACAAATTTTTCAAGAAGCCTTGAAAAATTGAAGGCTGGGGCCGATTTTGAAAAACGAGTCCTTTGCATCTTTTAATAGACCCTTTTTTATTCAAGTTTAATGAAGGTAAAAGGAAGAGCTCTGAAAAAAGCAGCCAACCATGACAAAACGTATAAAGCCCTAGAGAAGATGTGTCTGCCTGTTGTTATCCCACTGTGTATAGAAAATCCAGGAGAAAAGGAGGCAATTTTATGACTATTGACAGGTCAGAGAGACACAGAGAACAGGTTTAACCCCTTCAGAGCAGATGCTGAGGCTTTGAAGCCATATCTTTAAAGTTGCGTTGCCGTTAACTCTCTCTCCACTTCTACCAGGCAGCGTGGTTGTGTTGCCAGAGTTTGGGCGTGCTTGGCTGCCTCTTCCAGCACCACTCATGCTCGCTGCTGCCGAGCGCATCCTGCTGCGAGCGGAGAAGGTATGTGCAGCGCTGGGCTCGCCGAGCGGCAGCGTCGAGAGCCGGGGTTCCCGTCTCCCTCCTACCTCCGTTGCGTTAGGCAGAGAGGGCTGCTTTCCAGCCTGTGGGCAGGCTTTTGTTGGCCTGAGTTTTTATCCGGTCAGAGAAAATTGGCGTGGTAGTACCTGGCTCTGTAACTTGTAACTCTCCCCGAGGTGAGAGAAAGGCGCGTTGGGCACATGGGTACTGCATGAAGGTGTTTGAATCCCACTCTGTTTTGTTGAAATCTGAAATATTAAGCCCGAGGTTGCATGAGATGAGCTTGGTTTCACTTACGGTGCTCAGTTCACGTATCCTTGTGTCCTACTGCACCAGACGTCTGTCCACAGGCAGTTGAAGGAAGACCTGGATTTCTCTGTCTGTGCTGATCCTGCCTTTACAGACTGATTCATTCCAAAGCTCTCCAGTGTGTGCACGGGACGAGATGAGCATCTCTCCACCGACCATAAAGGGTCAATGTGGTGCCTACTGCAGGAGACAATGTCTGCATTTGGCCAGCTGAACCCCGCTCATGCACGATCCCCGGTTCCCCTGCCCTGGCACCACCGTGGTCCTGGGATCTTCCTGAAAGGGAGAAAGTCCTGGAGGGCAGCCTGCGTCAGGCCATCTCACTCCCTGCTGCGGCTTTGTCTCTCAGCGGCTCCGGAGGCTGTGGCTCTTCCCAAGAGTGAGCGGTTGTGACAAGAACAAGCAAAGAACCAGTGAAATGGCGGGATTGTTGCGGTACGTGTGAAAAGTCCCTGGAGTGTGTCCCTTAAAAACAGTTTGGCTCCTACGCAGGGAGAGAACCAGCCGTCCTTCCGGACAGCTTGCTTTGGGAAAGCTGCTCACGTGGCGAGTGGCACAGGGTTCCTCACAAAACACTTGAGCACGTGCTTCATTTTAAAACCGCCAGCCGTCCCGGTGACCCCTTGGCCAGATGGGCTGAGGCGGGCATGCTGGCACATCCCCTCCTTCTTTCCCGCATATATTTTTCCCCATGTGGGATTCTTGCTCGTGGGGTGGGCTTCGAGGTGGTGCTGCGCTGGCACCCATCTCTGGCTCTGCAGAACCCGCCC
>NW_010548449.1:0-45379 GCF_000687285.1 Phaethon lepturus
CCTCCATGTCCTTCTTGTAGTGAGAGGCCCAGAACTCAGTATTAGAGGTGAGGCCTCACCAGTGCCGAGTACAGGGGCACGATCACTTTCCTACTCATTTCAGGTTGGCCCTGCACTCTGTCAATTTAAAAGTGATTTGAATTCACACATTTTGAACGGAGAGGACAAAGACTAGGGCTCAAGTTTCCTTGACGTAAGAGAATCCTCTATAAAGTTTGGCTCCATCCAACACTAACATCTTGGAAGGCAATGGATAGTTGCTGCCTGGCCCAACTACCTAGGACTTTGAAAGGCCTTTGTTGTGTTTTTTTGTTGGTTTGTTTTTTTGTTGGTTTTCTTTTTAGTTACAGAGAAAAACAAAGAAAAACATGCCTGAACATGGATACTGGATAGTCCTGCATCACTGATGTGACAAGCATTGTTTTTCTTCCTTTTACAGTACAAAGAGACTCAAAGAAAATGAGGCAGACTTTATTTCTTGAAGAAATAAGATACATCTTTCAGAGTTACTGACCTCTGAGTCTTACTGATGCCTTAAAGCAACCAAAAATTCTTCCAACTAGATACCTAGTAAAGAAACATTCAAAGCAGAAGTCCATTAGACCTCTGGCCATGAAATACTGTTAGCCCACATGCTAAGGATAATAACCATAAACTGAACCATTTTTGTATTGACCAGTAGCTTTGTCAGCCAAGACCTTCCAAACCTATCTTTCTCCAGAAATCTTAATTTTATGCATCTTGGAAAAACATCCCTTTCTTCTGGAGATGGAATAAGTTTTAGAAGAATCACTTATTTCCTCCATGATTCAACAGAAGGTGATAATCATCTACACCTTCAGTCTGACTATGAAGTGCTGCTAAATGAAAAGAGGATGACTGAAGGTAATATAAACCAGGAAATATTTTGACATTGCTCATATCAACTTTTGTGGAAGACAGCAAACGGATGGAGATGGAATGAAGACCAGTACACAAATTTTGTTACCATCCGCTCTCTAGAAGTACTTCAGCAGCTCAGTGTTTTGGCAGAATGCATGAAAAAAAGCATTAGGTTCAACAGCAAGAGCTTCTATCCCCAACTCTGGACAGTTGGGAACGCAATGGCAGGATCTGAACCCCCAGGATCACTTTGAGTTTTTGACTGGACCACTGCATGAATCAGCAGGTCACAGTTTTTTGAGTCAGCATTACAGGGAGCTGCATTGTCTTCAGATATATGGTATGTGTTTATACACATGCATGAACTACATCTTCCCCATATATTCATTCCTTCCAAGCACAAGCATGTCATTCTAAAAGCCTAGAAAGCAGGGAAATTTTCCAGGAAGTAAAATTTGTGTTTCTTTTAAAAACCCTAGACCACTGGGGAGGGAAGGTGGCAACTTGTTCCTGTCACATAAAATTTTTATATCATCAGCTTCATGCCCAGCTCTCTATCCTCTGGCACTAAAAAGATCTCAAAATATTATTTCCTAAAGTAGTGTTTGACATTTCATATCCTGTGTCCAATACGCTAGAACTACTTATAAGGGACTCCGGACTGGAGAGATTTTGGCCATTTCAAAGGCTACTCTTTGCTAATGAATATAGAAAAACTGTTTTCTTGCAAGGTAGCACAAAAAGTATTTTAATCTTCTATGGATTGTTTCCATTGAGGAATGAAAACAACGGGCAAGCTAAAAATTAATTGGTTGCTAACTTCTGTGCTTTTCTTGGGATGTTTTTACAAGCAACGGATTAAAATCAATGTTTATTGCTATGCAAGCCCAGCTGTGTCCTTATTAGGCAAGTCTCAGTTCAACATTTCTGTGTAAAAGAGGACCTGTCCTCCCTCTCTTTGCTATCTTTCCACCCCCTGCACATGTAGGTGGGAGAGTGGGAGCTTGGGAATGTGAACTTGATCCAGCATTGATCAGCCAGGCAGCAAACTGTTATTGTTCTTTAGATACCAAACATAACTCCTTTCTAGTAGGGATAAGCCCAGTCATTCTGCACATAACACAGCTTTTGTGTTCAGCAATGCAATTAATAGGAAAAGGGAACCAGAATGACTGATTGAGATTATTAAATTTAAAAAAGATTCTAATGAACAAATGTGTGGAATCCAGCCCACAATTATTTCAGAAACTGAACATTTGTTTCAAATGCATTTCAAATTCTTGAACAAGCTATTACTCATGCAGATTCACTATACTACTACTACTGTACATCTGAGCTGGACACACACAATACTGAAAGGTGGCCTGAAGAAAAACAGAAACACATTTGTGAAAATCTGGCTTTTGACCGGAGAGGGAAGCCAATATTTTAGCAGGTTTTTAAACTAAATCCAGTGAAGTATCCTACTCAGCCTTAATGTGACTCACAGTCCCGGCTGAGAATCTCAAAAGCATTTTATTCAATTATTGCTAAATTAAGACTCCTAAAAATCTATTTTGAACTTCACTTTTAGAAATCAGTACAACAGAGGCACTGAAATGTTGTGGCAAATACTTCCAAATCTAACATTTAAAAATGAACATCGACATTCAACCTAGACACCAAGTTACTCAGCGCTATGTGGGTGTCTAAACTGAGGCAGCATTTTTTCCAATTTTAGAATGTGATCACACAATAACTTGTAACAATGGTATTCAGATCTTGACTGTCTGTGTTTTTCTCCTAAAATCAGCATCACATGCAATGCAGAAGAAACTTACCCCAAACCCTCCAAAATTATAACAATACCCTGAGCCACAATTGAACTTGAAGAGCTCAGAAATAAATTTGGGTCCTTGCTAACATTTAATGATGTGTCATTTTATGTAAGCTATTTTCTTGAATTTTTGAACTATTCAACAAAAAAAAATATACTAGTGTTGTGTCTCGTTTACCAGTATCTTAAGTACTATTTCTAGGTATGGCTAAATAAATTACAAGGCCATTTTATACCAATAACCTTCTTTAGATCAACACAGTATCTATTGAAATAATAACAGACCTTACAACTTATTTGCTAGCTTGCCCCAAAGAAAATATCAAATTAGCCGTATACTTTGGTCTATCTAGAAGGACTTTCAGATGGATAGTCTTTATCAAAAACTTCTTTCAAAGAGTTAACAACATAGACAGAAAGTCTGTCTGTGCAATCTCTCTTGATTTGTTTCTCTTCATCTAACATTTATGCACGCTACAGGACTATACACTTTGCCTGATTACATTTTTATATTTTCCAAAACTCTTTCTTCTCTTCTAAGAAAATGGGATGCTACTGCACTGTTGACAGTACAACTGCTAATTTCAGCAAAAAGCACAGCACTAATGATTTGTATTCAAAAACATTTTTCTTATTGTCTTTGTTATCATTAGGGAATCCATTAATCAATTTATATTGTTGACTATGCTCATTTAAATTTTTAAGGACTTTGGAAAGATCTTTTCATTTTCCAGTCTGCAAGGTTGCTAATATCAAAACAATACCATTTTTCTTGCGGGGAAGTGCCTATTCTTCAAAGTATGCTTTCCACATACAAGAACAAGTATCTTAACTTATCTTAAAGTAGCAGTTACGCTTTCTTCAGATTATTTCTCAAATATCAGCTATTCAACTATCGATCAGTTATATTGTCTACATTGATGTTAAAATACACACAAAAGCCTCCATATTCAGATTAAAAAAAAATCAAAGGGTAAGTAGCAAACTTCAGTATTTAAGCAGCAGCATGTTATTCTTGTGACTAATACTTAACACCAACTTTGAAATTAATTTAACAGAGCCACTGTTAAATTTTATTAAGTAAGACCCTTCCCAATTTTTTCCCCAAACCACAAGCCTGAATGAGATTTTTCTACTTAACAGGTAATTCTCACTGCCAGTGTTTACAAGTTTAGTGTATCTCAATAAACAATAAGGATTCCACTTGTTTGCTGTCTCAGTGTTGCCATCCCCAGACAGAAATATTGCAAGATAAGGCATGACTAGCAGTGACAAGAAATATCAAGTGTTAAGAAACCCAAGGCTTAAGTTGCACTCTGATCCAATACGAGCGATTTTTCTGCTGAAAAATTTTTCTGCTACCCTCTGTAAAACTTGGGTGAACAACTGCTAAAGATAATTCAGAAGTTTAGTAAGAGAGCATTCTTTTAAAAAATATTTGAATGTGGCTGCTTTGTTAGTAATTGACCATAACTGCTACCCTGCAATGCGTTCTCTTGGAGAGCTATCCCTTCATCTGTATTTTTGTCTTAGTAAAAGGAAACAGGAAATCTATAAAGCTTATAACTGGGGCAAAAGCCAGGAACCTTCTTAAAAGTAAATTGCTTTATCAGAAAACATATTAAGTGCTTGAGCTGCTGCTGTAACGTCCTTCTAAAATTTATGAAGCCACAGAAATAGAATACTTTACAAATTACATTTCAGTTCAACTTTTTTAATAGTTTTGCTCTGAGTTTTCTTTCCAAACCTTTTCTTCTTCAAGTAGGACAATCCCAGGGCCAGTCATACAAAACCAGAAATATGATTAATAAATTAATATTGACCACAGGAAGATTTATTTTGACTGTGTATTTCCAGAAATATAGATGATTTACAAATAACATTAGTAGATGTAGCTTAAACTACTGCTTTACCACAGTAACAAACAGCAGTGCAAAGAGGAGGAAGTATAAATTCTTTTAACGTGGCAAAATTCTTAGTATTGTAACAGGAGGCTGTACTCCAGTGTTCATTCAGAATTAGAAAGCACGGAGTAGTATTCTCACAATACACACTACGAGCTCTACATACTCTGAAATATACCTGTTGGCCGTACCTACTTTAATGAGGAGATACCGTTTAAGGTAGAACAGTGGATAAGAATTAAGTTTAACAGGAGGATAAAGTAGGAAAAAGGACTAGGAGAAGGATACAGTAGTGCTATCACCTCTTGCCAATTTTTCATAATTTTGAGGGGATGTTTGATGTGTTTATCCCAGTGGCTGCAGGGCACCTGTGTGATCACCTAAGACTTGCAGATTACACTGAAGGATCTGTTGGAAACTAAAAACCATGAAGGAGCAGGCCAACTACTCTTTTTTTTTTTGGCCCCCCCCCCCTTTTTTTTCTTAAACTCAAGAATGAATCTGAAGAACATAATTTTCATCACACAAGGTAACAAATGAATTACACACCCAAGGAACATTCAAGATAGCAAGTTTATCAGTAAATAGCAGTATGTTATGAAACAATGCCGTTTCAGAAGCAAAACAAAAGGTAGTGGAACTAGAATGAGTTAAAAAAATACATGTAAGGAGTTTATGAGATGCAGAGACTACCTAATGTTTATTGGTCTACTTCTCAATTAAACAGTGTACAATAGAGCTCAAAATGGGGAAAGATTTTAAGCACATTTTGAAAAGGTTAATGACCTAAGTTAGAATAAGAAATTCAGGTAAGAGTAAGCAGGCAATATAACACAGGTTATATATACTTGTTGCAAAGACAAGTCTGTGCAAAACTGAGAAAAACTTCCTTGAGAAGCATATGGTCTTTTAGTATTAAAATCTAATTAAACATTACATAGACTGAAAGACACAATAGAAAACGTACCTAAGAGAACAAACTATCATCAGCAGGGATGAAGTGGACTTAAGTGATTTCATAGATGTTTTCCAGCTCTAAATGCTGTTTTGTTCTTCTGATTCTATTCCTTGCCAGCTTAACTCACTGACTAAACTTAGTCGTGTTAAGTCATTACTCCTTGCACGTAAAAAGTTGCTATAATACCCTGGTGAGTCACCTCTGAGACAGAAGTACATGCTGAAGGTTGCTGATTTGATAAAAGGTATTTTCAACAACACAATATGCTTCACCCTATTTAACACCACCACGATGTGCTCCCCAAAAAAAATCCTCATGAAAGCTTGTATTTCAGAAATACTTACTTTTCATCTCTTATGTTCCTTACTGTTTTCTGTGTGAGAAAACCTTCCTGCACAGCAAGACTGAAGACAACCACTGTGCTGTGGCACTCTTCCATCTAAGAAAGAATTGGCCAGGCACTACCACACACCCTTTTTTATAAGATTAACCTTTAATGCTTTAGAAAATACCAAATTTGGAAGTGTAACTTGGCATGCAGAATTATTTTTTCATGGGAAGAGGCCAAACTCTGTTTTTATTTATCAGTATGAATTCCTTAAGTTATTCTTCATTACTGCTGTTATTCTTGATTACTGCCTGGAAACTGGCCCAATATTTAGAAAAGACCAAATTACTTTCCAAGAGTGAAATGGTAATAGAAATTGACAAATATTGAAGTTTGAATATTTAAAATCGCAAATATATGTGGTTCCCTGGACAGAGTTGGAGGCAGGATTTGGCACGGCAAATGTAACAAAGCACAAGTAAAGGAGTACAGGATCTTCAGTTAGACAGATGCCATGACATATGACTGTAAAGAATACAAAATGCGAATTCCTGTACTGGAGGGAAGATGGTAAGTAACGTTGCTTCAGCAGTCTGGGGAGTGGAAAGTATTTACCCTCGTCCATCTTTTGCAGAAGTACCCTTCTAGTGTCCTTAAGCTAGACACTGTTGTGAAAACAGTGAATTGAGGGGTGGGCTAACAACTTGTTTTTAAGTGGCCATGTTGTTACCAAATTCTAGAGAGTCCCAGTTGTGTACAGGTGATAGATTTGGATATAACCACGGAATAAAATTATTTAAAACACTTTGGTAGCTAATGGTGTAAATGAACCACAAGTGGTGAATTTTCTTTATAGTCAATGGATGACGTAAATTTCCTGAGCACAACATACCGAAACACAGAAATAAGAGATGCCACAGAAACAACCACAGATATTACAAAACAAAAAAATGCTCATATGGGAGAGATATAGAGGAACCATGTTCTGAACTGGTTTTCAGAATGGACATCAGGATGCATATTTCCCAATCCCATTACAGAGGATAGTCTCCCCAGTAAGGAAGTTGCCACTCCAAATGCAGTGAAGTCTTAGAGAGTATTTGTGAATTTAAAATGTTTAAATTCTCAATCAAGTTATTTCTCATAGGTATCTACTACACCACTAAGAAATGCACTTTGTTGCTGTAAAAGTAGGTGCTGCAGGGTTAAGAGTGACTTTAACTATTATGCTACAGGACTTTATAGTGCAGTCAGTAAAATAAGGGTGATAAGCAGCTGCTTTTCAGTTGCTCCAGTACTCAAAAACGGTAGTCAGCTGCAGTGGGTACTCTGTACTGCATACTGCTCACACTTGCCTGGACTGGCTGGCTCAGCCGTACGACTTCGCCCAAAGTTGCTGACAGAAACCTTCCACACCCTAGTCCACTCACCTGGTAACCCGTATGAGAGAGAACAAATCAGTTCTGTGGTGTTCCTGGGCTGCTAGTTATGATGCAGGTAGTTCACCTGCATGAAAGAAGGTGGTCTGTGTGCCTTCACATAGATTCATCATGTTAGCCAAGTTAATAGTTTGCTGAAATAACGATAATCTAAATACTAAATAAAGATAATACTAAATACTACTCCTGTACAGCACACAAGCAGATTTATACTTCTGTACTCAGTAAATACAGTCATATTTAGATTATAAATACTAATGTAGGCTGTTAAGCAACCTCTACAGTCTTGATTTCAGGAGTAAGGGATCCCCAAATGATTTAATAAAGCACAAAGAAAACAAGGTTTCCTATTTGGAACGACAACAGCTCCAGTTCTTTCAATAGAGTGGAAACTAGTTCCCACAAGAGCCGAAGAAGTGCTGAAGGCAACAAGTGCAAATCATCAAAAAGGTTATTGAGGGAAGAGAGCAACAGAGGGATGAGGGATAGAGGTCAGCATGCTGATGCTCAGAAGAAGCAGGCTACTAAAGCAGCACCATTCCTGTTGATGTTGTTTTTACAAAACAGCCAAACTATCAGGGCAATCCCTTTGATCTTTAAAGAAAATTTACAATGATTTACAAGCCTGCTGGATGTGGAAATACTTTTGCTACATGTTTTGTTTACACAAGCAATAGATACTTGTAGGGTATAATGAAACTACTCACTATTCATTCTGAGCAACTTACGGCACACACTCGGGACAACAGAGTTCAGTTTTCACATTAATGAAAACCATTTTCAATTCTTCAGTCTGCTCCTATCTTCCTTACATATGATTTTAGAGTTGATTGTGGGACACTAATAAGGCACATCCTCAAAGAGGTACATGTAAGTAAAATACCAGAAAACTTTCATTTCAGTCAGACAGTTCAGCATTTTACAACTACAGCTGCACAACATCAGTTTCTCCCCTATACTTGAAGCAGTTGTTCTACAATGTATTGAATTTTCTATCAGGAACAAAACCTCGATCAAAACATGGCATTAAAATCAAGGTCCTTTTTCAAGAAGTGAAAGAACATCAAGATGCATGATGATACTTACTGTCCCTCCCTTTCCTCCCTTCCAATTAGAGCTAGTTATATTTTCAGTAGTTTTACAGCAGAAAACAAGCTTCACCTTGGTTTTATAGCATCTTCGAATATTAGTTCAAATACATTTTGACCTCAGGGCAAAACCTCCAAAAGAACCTTCTACAGCCTACAGAGAACAGTGCACACGCACACCTCTAAAGCTGCCAAGGGAAGAGCTCAGCCCCACCATTTGGGAACAGCTCCGGCTCCGTGGCCACTGCGCAGCGTTTTGAGCTCTCCAGCTTTTTTGACAATTCTACCTGCAAACATGGTGACTCCTCACAGCCTCAGTCATGCTGCCTAAGTACCTTCACTTTTGCACGTACAAACCAGGACTTACCATTCTAACTTTTAAAAGTTGCATTTTTTAAAAAGCTAATGCAAAATGGAATCAAGTGCACCCAGTAGGCAAGACAAATCCCGAGCCACCTAGGGCATGCCAGCTTAGGGGAGATCACTTAGAAATTGAGCCCCCAGTGCATAAGAAAAACATACTGTGTATAAAGGTGGTTTTTAGAAACATTTATAGGAAGATCTCTCTCTTCAGCTAATCTCAGTTTTGGACCAAAATGAATAATCAGAGCCTTCACATAACACAGACACAGCGAAGCATTTTCAGTTCACAGATTTAAAATATTAATATTAAAAGCTTTTAGTATTAAAAGGTGAAAATAATGTTCAATCACAATTGCAAGAGAGCTGTAAAACCAATTAAATATGTTACCCATGCAGCAGATTCTTGAGCAAGTCACAATATTCACAAAAAATTAAAGTACAAATAATTTAACATTTAGTTACTGCTGCCAGCATGGCTTTCAAGTGATTCATACACTGACAACTGTGAACAATGCCCCTAACATTTAGTAGAGCCCACCACTATCCTGTAAAGCGTACTTCCATGTGACTACAATATTAAGCAAGAGGATAAGTTTTGTAAGATTTGCGCTCTCGCAGGTTTGTTGAGACAATGGTAGAAGCAAAAACATGCAACTGATAAAAGCTAAACCTGTATAAAGATGTGCAAAGCAGTCATCATCAAAACCGTTTATTTAAAACCATAACTGTTATAAGCTCAGGTGCTGATTTAAATAACATATAATGTAATGACAAATGCAAGACTCCAGAAGGAACTGGGAACTGGTATTTCGCATTTACCTTTGGTATTCCGGAAGTGTCAAGCCAATTCTGGAAGATACTTTCTACAGTTAACCCAGATCTTAAAAAAAAAAAACAACAAAAACCCAAAATTAGAATACACACAGAGAAATACCAAGTTTGCCATATGTAAATTAACACTTTAGAAGCTGAGCAAACCCCTGAATTCCAAGTATAGATTGTACTGCAGTGGTACTATATTCTTGGCTTTTTAATGAATAATACCATTAGAGGTGATGGATGAGACCTGATGAGATGCATCCCAGAGTCCTGAGGGAATTGGCTGATGGAGTTGCCAAGATACTCTCCATCATATTTGAAAAGTCCTGGCAGTCAGGTGAAGTCCCTGGAAACTGGAAAAAGGGAAACACTGCGCACACATTTTTAAAAAGGGTTGCAAGGAGGACCCTGGGAACTACCGCCCTGTCAGCTTCACCTCTGTGCCTGGGAAGATCATGGAACAGATCACCCTAGAAGCTATGCTAAGGCACAGGGAGGACAGGGAGGTGATTTGATACAGCCAGCATGGCTTCACCAAGGGCAAGTCCTGCTGACCGACCTAGTGGCCTTCTATGATGGAGTGACTACGTCAGTGGACAAGGGAAGAGCTACCGATGTCTTCTGTCTGGACTTCTGTAAGGCCTTTGACACAGTCCCCCACATCCTTCTCTCTAATTGGAGATATGGATTTGAGGGCTGGGCTGTTCGCTGGATGAAGAATTGGTTGTATGGTTGTACCCAGAGGATACTGCACAATGGTTCAATGTCCAGATAGAGACTGGTGATGACTGGTGTCCCTCAGGGATCCGTACTGGGACCGGTACTCTTCAATATCTTCATCAATGATGTAGACAGTGTGATGAAGTGCACCCTCAGCAAGTTTGAAGACCACACCAAGCTGAGTGCTGCAGTTGACACACCTGAGGGACAGGATGCCATCCAGAGGGACCTGGACAAGCTCGAGGAATGGTCCCGTGTGAACCTCATGAGGTGCAACAAGGCCAAGTGCAGGGTCCTGCACCTGGGTCAGGACAATCCCTAGTATCCGTAGAGGCTGGGGGATTAAGGGATGGAGAGCAGTGCTGCCAAGAAGGACTTGAGAGTATTGGTGGGTGAAAAGCTGGACATGAGACAGTGATGTGTGCTCATAACCCAGAAGGCCAACCACATCCTGGGCTGCATCCAAAGCAGCATTGCCAGCAGGTTGACGGAGATGATTCTGACCCTCCACTCCAGTGAGACCCCACCTGTAGTACTACATTCAGCTCTGGAGCCCTCAGCACAGGAAAGACATGGACCTGTTGGAGCGGGTCCAGAGGAGGGACACAAAAATCATCAGAGGGCTAGAACACCTCTCCTGTGAGGACAGGCTGAGAGAGTTGGGGTTGTTCAGCCTGGAGAAGAGAAGGCTCCGGGGACACCTTATTGCAGCCTTCCAGTACTTAAAGGAGGCTGATAAGAAAGGTGGGGACAGGCTTTTTAGCAGGGCCTGTTGCAATAGGACAAAGGGTAATAATTTTAAACTAAAAGAGGGTAGGTTTAAATATAAGGAAGACATGTTTCACAGTGAGGGTGATGAAACCCTGGCACAGGCTGCCCAGAGAGGTGGTAGATGACCCAACCCTGGAAACCTTCAAGGTCAGGTTGGATGTGGCTCTGAGCAACCTGCTTCAGTTGATGTCCCTGCTCATTGCAGGGGTGGTGGACTAGATGACCTTTAGAGGTCCCTTCCAAACCAAAGCTTCTATGATTCTGTGGTAATGTTCACAGTGAAGTCACAGAGTCGTCTGGGGACCCAAAAAAAGGAAAAAGTTTGTCTTGACCAAGCTGTGTGGGACTGAAATAACCACATGCATAAGTATTTGCAAAATCAGAAGTTGTATCTTCCCTTTTACTTTTCTAAGCAACTTCAGTTGCATTTACTTGAACTCTGGTTGAAGTCTTACCAACTTGCACGGAAGTCAAGGGAGAAGGGTGGAAGGAGGGGCAGGGGGGAAATCACACTGTCCATGCAGTGTACCAATACTGAAAAGGAGCTTGAGTAAGCCCTCAATGCATGTAAATACTCTGAGAAGCTGAATAGATTTGCATGGTCCTGTGCATGGTAATACCTTGGCAAAACTCATTCTAGTACTTGCGGCTACCTGCACATGTGTAATGTAGACCCATAACCAACAAAGCATTCCTAAAAAGAACAGCCATTTAGAAGCTCTGAACCAGGAAGGCAAGCAACCCAATATGATTTTTATTTGAATTATATGACAAAGAAGCCTCTTTTTTTTTTTCCCTTGACAAAGCTGTGCTCAAAATTCTGACCCTAAAGGATGTTTATTTATGAACTGTTTCAGTAACTAAGAAGAGTTTGTAATGAACACATCAGTCTTTTTTAGTGAGCGATTTTTAAACACCTTTAAATATTAACTTGCACTATGCCAATGGGAGAGAGATCAACCACTGTTATGCCTGACATGCTACTAAGGCTTAGAGAGCTTATGAAGTCTCAAAAGCAGTCAAGCAATATGTCAGTGAATGGCCCTCAAAAACACTCATAGCATAAAAATATCTCTGTGTTTACTGGTCATAGTTAAAACTTTTTTTTTTTTTAACTTGGCTGGTTTTATTTGGAATGATCAAATATTTAAATTCTTGGTATTAATACATGTAACAACAGCACTCTTCTAGGCATGGCTTATATCCTGAGTTAGATATTCTTACCCTTGTTAAATCCAAGATGAAAAATTTACCCTCCATCTCCAAGCAGAACTATGTGTTAGGAATATGTTAATCCTTTGAGGTAGAATTAGCAGCTACAACCTCCACTCTACACCATTGTGTTGGGAGATCTGGCATCCCTACTCACACTGGGCAGTATTCTGAAGGAGGTCCATTAAAATGAGCAGGTCTTCCTAATAGAATAAAATTCTGCCAGTGTGAATTAGGAGTGGGAGAACGTGATCAAAATAGAGAATCAGCTGTCTTCTCACTGAGTAATTGTTCAACAGCAGTATATGCAAAAAACAAGCAATCTGGTCGTAATAACTTGTCCAACATACACATGAATTTTGGAACAAAGGCAAAAACTGGACACCAAGTGCCTTAAACATAAGAAAGTCTTGCCTTACAAATGCTGCCCCATGTCATTCAGCTACTAAGATACGTTTGCATACACGGGCTACAGCATCCCACTGAAAATCAGAAGAAGCTTGTGGTGGGTTGACACTGGCTGGATTACAGGTGCCCACCAAAGCTGCTCTCCCCTTCTCAGCTGGGAGAGGAGGTATAACAAAAAGCTTGTGGGTTGAGATGAGCACAGGGAGAGATCATCCACCAATTACTGTCATGGGCAAAACAGACTTGACTTGGGGAAATTAATTTAATTTATGTCAATCAAATCACAGTAGAGATAATGAGAACTAAACCCGAATCTTAAAATACCTTCCCCCAACCCGTCCTTTCTTCCTGGGCTCAACTCCCCTCCCAATTTTCTACCTCCTCCCACCCAGCAGTGCAGGGGAACGGGGAATGGGGGTTGCAGTCAGTTCATCACACATTGTCCCTGCTGCTCCTTCCTCCTCAGGAGAAAGACTCCTCACACTCTTCCCCTGCTCCAGCCTGGGGTCCCTCCCATGGGAGACAGTCCTCCATGAACCTCTCCAGCGTGAGTCCTTCCCACAGGCTGCAGTTCTTCACCAACTGCTCCAGCCCGGGTCCCCCCACAGGGCGCCGTCCGTCAGGAACAGCCTCCTCCAGCCCGGGTCAGTCCTGCCAGCAACCCTGCTCCAGCCTGGGCTCCTCTCCCCATGGGGCTACAGGTCCTGCCAGGAGCCGGCTCCAGCACAGGCTTCCCACAGGGTCACAGCCTCCTTTGGGCATCCTCCTGTCCCAGCATGGGGTCCTCCCCGGGTGCAGGTAGAGATCTGCTCCAGCATGGAGCTCCATGGCCGCAGGGGCACAGCCGGCCTCACCATGGGCTTCCCCAGGGGCTGCCGGGGAACCTCTGCTCCGGCACCTGGAGCCTCTCCTGCCCCTCCTGCTGCTCTGGCCTGGGGGTCTCCAGGGCTGTTCTCTCACGTATTCTCATGCCTCTCTCTGGCTGCATACTGCTGTGCCTTTTCTTCCCCTCCTTAAATATGTTTAATCCCATTATCTCCAGCACTACCAACCATCGCTGATGCGCTCAGCCTTGGCCAGCGGTGGGTCTGTCTTGGAGCTGGCTCATGTTGGCTCTGTTGGACACAGGGGAAGCGTCTAGCAGCTTCTCACAGAAGCCACCCTTGCAGCTCCCTCCACTACCAAAACCTTGCCATGCAAACCCAATACAATGCTCCAGATTAAAGGAAAATAACCTTCAGATTACAATGACAATAATGCCATTTATACATATTTTCATTGTCTATCTGTCCACTGCACTATTAATAGTTTTCTTTGTTTTTTGATCAGTCTTAAGGGGCACACCAAGGAGGCTTAATGTGGAAACAGCAGTAGTCTATGTGCTGCTGGTAATATATTTTGACAGTTCATGCAATTTAGGCCCAAACTTTACTTCAACAGTGTCTTTACAAGTAAGAGATGATATAAAAAGCCCCAGAAGGGAGAATAATTCCCATAGAGACAAAGAAATCTTCCCAATCACTAAATCTGAAATGTCAAAATATCTCTTGTAATATTAGATCACAGATTGTCACAGACAAAAAAAAAACCTTCCCTCTGATCATGTGGTTCAAATAATTGCAGCAGTCATGCAGAAGCATTTCTACATGGCCAGGATTCTGAATTTTCAGGAAATTACCATTGTGCATGTCTGATTACTCTGGAAATAAATTTTCTACATATAACTGAACATATATGCAATGGGGTAGTGGTCTACACTCAAATGAATTACTAAATATCCAGATTTGATCAGCTTTTAGTAGTACCTTGTTATTTGTGCAAGTTTCTTACATTTACACCATTTGACTGCCAGATCCTTCAGGCTATAAGTACCTTTACCTTACTATAGTGCTCTAAAAATTGTTATCTAGTCTAAGTTAGTTAGCTGAGTCCCTTCCACAGAATGGAGAGAGAAGTATCTCTAGTCAACTGACCCTCCTCGGGATAAGATGATGGATTTTCTTGAGCTCCTATTTCTGTCTGGTTACTACAGAGAGGGTATACAGGACTAGTTTAAAACTGGACATCCACATTTTATATAGTCAAAGGTACATCAGGTGGATTATACCATTTATTCTGTCTCAAGCAGCATAATGAGAAAAACAATTTTTTATTTGTTATTGCATGAATCAAAACCAATACAGCTTAGTGTTCCAATGATGAAGCAGAGCTAGCAGCTAGGGAAAAATACCCTTATGTGTGCATTTATTTTGTCTCACCTAGGGTTAAGAAACAGCCTCACAATGCTAGTTTGTCTTTTTTTTTTTCCCCCTCTAGAAACTAAGCTTAATTTAAAGTGTGAGATTTCCTCAGGAAAAAAAAAAATCTATGCAAAATAATAACACTACATTTGCTATGTAGTGCCTTTGTTTAATATACCCTCTATTTCTTTCAAAGCCAACAACAGCTCATTTCAAAACACTGGCTTTGAAATGAGCTTATGACACTGAGGGGAATTGCACTGTTCTGACACCACACTAATCCAGGCAGAAACACCACTAGCAAGTTGCTCAGCCTGTCTTGAAACCTTGACATTTTTCTCAAGGGCAAAGACAACGCTGCTATTCCTTTGCCTGCAACACCCTCAATTTCAGCTAAACACCTGTTATATGACCACATGCAGTCATCTTTGTATGTTCACACGCCTTTTTTTTTTTTCCATCTCACGATATTCTTGTTGACACCCATCAGAAAAAGCAACTTGTTTTAGCATTTTACAGGCATTCACTATTTTTCTCCAAGTATATTAACAATATGCAGACTATTGCAAAGATCTACCCTGAATGTGTTGAGAGTCATTACTGAAGAACTGTGAAGTCCTTGGAAAGGTTTCCACTAACCTGTTGGGCTTCGGATCAAGCCCAAAAAATAGATCACAAACAGCTTGCTATTTCAAAACAAATGTCCTAGAGAAAGGACACGGGGCCTGATATTTATAGAGGCTGCAGTTCAGTAAAGCATCCATATTCAGAAAGGGCACTGACCACCTACTTATGTTGCAGTTAAGCATCTGTATGGATTTAAATCTGGTGTGTATGTGATTTCCTGAATGGCCGCCTGGTTAAAGGTACTGTATTGGACTGTGGGATCTGGGTTCAACTGATTAGCACTATAACAGAGCTCTTAAAGGCTGGGCAGGTTCTTCAATTACTTTGTAATACAGTTCCCTACTGTAAAATGAGAATCCTAGTACACCCATTATCTCATCCCTTGTTTATTTGTTTAGACGATAAGCCCATCAGCCTAGGAATGATCTCCTAACATGCATACATACTGGTCATGGCCAGATTCAATACTTCAGAGCAAGCTATATAAAATACTAACATTAATAATAATTTGAAAATTAGCATTATAAAAAATGCCTATATATCAAGCGTTCATTGCACAAGGCCTGAAGACACTCTACAAACATCAACATGAACCCACTAAATTCCTCAATAAAGAAGGAGGAACCATTTTTAGAATAAGATATTTCAGCAAATAAACAGTGCACATAAAAGTGATTTGCTTTGGGAGCTGAGTGCCTACCAGCAGTTTGTATTAGTCAAAATCACCACATTCATGACAATGTGAGCAACAAAGGAAGCAATCATGAAAGAAAGAGACACATACCTGTACAGCTGAGTTGTTTGAAATTACAGCGTTATTTTAACATTGATTTAGTACTTAATTGACAATTTATGAAGACATCCAAGGAATGTGGTTAGTAAGCCTGAGTTATTAACAGTACAAATAGCAGAGCTGTAGCACAAGCCTCCCTTTGTCTATCGTGTATTATTAAAACCAGAGCTTTATTAGTACACTTACTTATTTTATTGAATGAAATAAAATAAAATACCACCAGAAAACCCCAAAAACCAGAACTGACCTGCTCAAAAACATTTGCAGTTGTAAAGAGCACAAGCAGCTGAAACTCTGATTTACCTGAGGCTGGTGAAACTCACCCTCTGTTACAGGACCTTAAAAAACATTGAGTCTTTGCAGGGCTCACATGTTGGGCAGATGCGGAGAGGATCGATTTACAGCAAAGATTATGGGTGTAAGCCTTGAGGAGAATAGAGCCACTGGGAGTTTTATCAAACTAGTGATATATAGACACATAAGAGGGTTTGTTGTTGTTTGGTTTATTTTTTTTAATGTAGTGAAGTTTCAAATTACGTATTAGGAAATACGATGCCTCAGTTACAGGTGGGATCTATTGCATATTTTCTACAGAAAGGCCAAGGTCATGTGAGGCTATAGCCAGTGTATGTTATATTTTAAAAGGCTTTGAAAACAGAGAAGGATAATGATAGATACGTCTTTGTCCTTCTTGCCATTAGCCCTTCACACACAGAAATAATCTGCCTTAAGGGCAAGTTAGGAAGTTCTAAAGGACCAGAAGATACTTCTGAGGCCTGTCTGATGTCAGTATTCAGCCGCAGTCCAGAAACAGGAGGATCCTGCCTTGGAGAATGGATTCCTACAGCTAACATGCCATTAAAGTTGCATCAGAGCAGGAAGTGAAGTAGCCCTATAAACTAGGCATATAATCATCCTCCTCTGAGCACAGAAGGCAGCAAAAATCAATGACTGCCACTTAAGAAGTTACATCTGTATCTTGGAACTGCTCATTGCTGGGAATGTACTAAAAAATCTCCTGTAACTAAAAACTAAAGAAATTCAGTGCTGGAAGAGTGAGAATCTTTTAGATATAGTCTGCTGTATCCAATAGCAGAAAACTATTGTTGCATTACACCGACACCATCATTACAGAAAATTTCCACAATGTTGTATGATTGCTTTCTCCCAGTGTTAATCCTGTTCTCACCTGCCATAAACCAAATTCTACTCCTAGCAACACTAGCTTGCCCCTGTTGCCACAGCTGAGGGCAGGATTTGGCTTGATTCCCTACTACTACTACTACTACTTTCTCTTTTCTGCTTTTTTTTTTATTATTAAGTCCAGCCTCCATTATAAACTTCAGTATATTAGAGTGCTTAATACTTTTCAAGTAAGAAGCATTTAGTTTTAACATTAACAATTTACTTGGTAGAATTGCACAAGTTTGGGAGGTTTTGTGTGCTACAAAGAATTTTGTTGCTCTAATCTTGAAATGCATTTCATTCCTGACTGAAGCTTTGTGCAAAAAAGCACTTATCAGCAGATGATCTCTAAACATATTTAATTTTTGTTTCCTCCCTTTGCTTTTACCTCAGGCTAGTATTTGTGTACTAGCAACAGGATATATTCAGGAATGAAAAAACAACTTTGTAGCAGATAAGAATTAAAGGCCTTCTGTTTATCCAGGTGTTCTATTATTCTTGGCTTCGCTGTTGGTATCTACACCCAAGGTAATTTTGGCAGTAGGTAAGTTCAGATACACTATATGTCTGACTGTAAAATGAATTACCATAGATCTGAAATTTTGTCCATACATTCTGGAGTATGGTACAACACAAATGGAGACATAATTCTTTTGCATTAGTCTCACTGAAAGTTTAAATATTTTGGCATGTTTTTAAGCTGAAAATTGGATGCTTATTCAAATAACATTTTGCACTGGATTTGGGCTTCAGAGAACACAAGTGAAAAAAACCAAGGAAGACAGAGATTTTATTAACAAATCAATGTATAATCATGCCATTAAATAATTCAGCTTCCCATATCTTCCATTTAATATTCCTCATTCTATTGGGGCTGGAAATCCATATCCAAGGATAGAAACAAAATACCACACTACAGTACATCATTGTAAAATGTAACACCACCCAAACTAAATTCATGGTTCCACAAAACACAGTGTCTCAATGACAACTAGCTTCTCTGTCCCTCACCCCCTAAGAACAGAAGTGTTTCACAAAAAAACTCAATACATTTGACTTCTATGAATATCTTCTCTTCTTTTTTTTTTTTTTCAAACTACTCACCCAGATTTATGAAGAGTTTTGGAATCTTGCTCCCCAAACTGCATTTTTCAAGTGAATACATTGTTTTTAAAAACTATAATATGTAAAGCTCCGTTACAAAAGAATCTGCATTTGTAGCACAGAAGAAAACAACAGATAAGCAGGGATGGATTCAAAGCTCTGCTAAAGACTAGCTGTATCATCTTTGGCCAGTCAGTCACATACAGCAGGATTCTGAAGGACAAGTCAGGCAATTAAACGCTGGATTTCCGTCAGCGTTTTCCATCCTTCCCTGTCTGGCACACTGTGTGACAGGGAGGGAATGGTACCAGACTACTGCTTGAGGAAAATCCATCTTCTCTGGTTTCCCAGATCCACGGCAATGCTCCAGCCTCCTTGCTCTAGGGTGCCATGTGTCAAAAGCAGCTGGCAGGAGGATCACAGATTAATTTGAGGAGGCAGCTGCGCCTGGCACTTCAGATTGCATAGTGAACACAGGACCTCACTGCTGCCCTAACATGCAAGTTAAAGGCACTACTTGGAGGGGCATGGGACAGCAACAACACAGCAAGTCTTGTATTTTTTGTGTATATATGTCTGAGAATTTTCAGAGAAAGATACACACACACACTCGAAAAAAACAAGCAGAACAATACTAAATGAAATCCTACTATTTCTGGCTAGCACAGCTGATATTTAAATCTGATTTCTACTTTCTTCTTTGACTTTTCTAGCCTGGTTCTCACTTACTCTTTTTGTTCAGTGATGTCTTCCAACAGCAGGCAAAGAAAATCCTGGAAAATGAACAAAGCACCACAGTTAGTATGTTTATGAAGACATAACTTTGTGTCTGCATTGCTAGTGAGCAACGGATTTGTAAAGACTGCAGATAACAGAATGGTAAGAAAGAAGTTTATGTATCCACTATGGTGATACACCGCTCAGTTATTTATACAACATATGTTATGTTTGTCAGTTTTCCAACCCACTTATGCAAAAAGTGTCAATATTGAAAGAAAATGGGCTTGAAAAGCCTCCGGACTATTTTAACACAATCCCACATTCCCACTTTTGTTTTATCTATAATACACATACACAAACTATATTTAAAACTGTTAAAGGCTGCAGATTCTCATACTCACAAGGCTAAGAAACACCAGGATTAAGGGTGTTTGCGTTCTCACCACTGTGCTTATGTTATCACACCGTCTTTAATTATATAACCACATAAAGCTTTTTTTATCCTTAATGCACATACCTGACTGGAAGATCACACCTCATTCCGTGACTAAATTCACAATGTTGCTGCCAATCACACCAACTAAGGAGTAAATTCTTCAAAGAAAAGGTAGCTAGAATTTATTTCATGCATTTACAAAGAAGGTGCAATGCCAGTGGGACAGCATTACTATCATCCTCACTTACATGATAAGCCCTCTTTAGAAAGTTACACCTGGCATCACACAAAGGTTCTCTGGCACCCCACACTATACCTGACTAATGACAACCACTTTGTCACAATGCACTCCTCTAAATGATCTCATAAGAAGAGGATTTATTAATATGAATTACTCATTTATATGTTATTTCATGAAGCAATACATCCACTTTATTAATACTAATCTTTATGGAGACAAGTTTCATAGGCTAATGATGTTCCTCACTGCAATATGTGAGTGGAGGCTCATTTCTGAGTGCAAGTTCTTGCTCCCTAAGGTCTTGAAGAATGTTTCGTAAAAGGCAGAAAACTTATTTATGGACTGTGCCATAGCATTCAACAAAAGATACTGCTTCTCTGTACGATTATGGCATTGTTAGGGAATAAAAGAAAGAGTGATTGCACAATTGAAACTACTGCTAACACGGTTAAGCCTTCCTCCTTTAGGTTACAAGTCAGATTCAGGCTATTCTGCAGTGGCTGCAAAATTTGCTTACGACAAAAGGTAAACTACACAGCGCTGGGCTCAGCGTTATCCTGGCAAGAATGCCATCATTAACTATGCCAGGAATCATTCTGTCCTAACTACAGTGTATTGCTGACATGATGGTAAAGTGTGAAATCCCCTTATTTCGTACGACTATTTGTAGTGCTGTAACACTGTTCTGTATGTAAACAGAGAATTACTGTCTCCTTCCACCTGTGGAAGCTTTGCTGGAGCAACAGAGTAAGCTTACATGGAAATAAAGACTATGAAAACATCATCTTTTGAGTTGTTTCAAAATTGTGTGAAAAGTAACACTGAAGTGGTCATCCTTGACACTGTTTGCACTGTCTCTGTATACATTAGTGCAGCTAGATTCCCTGATTGGATTGTATTGACTTTTTATAATCAATCCCACAGTACACTTTTAGACATTAGAAGTGCTTTTATATTCTGTATATTATACTATGTAATTAAACATCTCCTTTGTGATTAAGCCTGTCTTCATTTTTCCAAATATCTATTAAGAATAAGGCAGTAACCATCATTCTACATGCTTTCTTAAAATTAGAATTAATCTATACTATTTTATTTTAACTGCTTCTATTTGATGCTCTGAAACAGAGTAGGAAAACAATTTACCACTGACTTCATATTTGCACGGCTTTTAACATTTGCCTATTATCAAGTCTGCATGGCACAACCCATTATAGCTCTGACTTTTCAGCTCCTTATAATTTTGCCAAACTTTAACCATCTGGAGTGAAATTTTATCCTCAGGCTATTTGTTTCTTCCTCCCCAGATAAAACGGTTCGGAAGTGTCCAAGAGAAAAGTTAGGGGATATTATGGGGTTTTTTTAAGCTTTGATGCCATTTCTTTAAGAGGTTCTAGTGACCTTACAGTTGGAAGCAAAGACTTGTGGATGACCAAGGTAATCATAAATAAATGCTGAATCAGATCATAAAACAAATTATAGTTTGTTTTTTGTCTTTGATGCAAGTAATTCAATGAAGCCAGAAAGAAAATATGAGTTAGAAGTCACATGCCACCACAGTGCTGGGTTATTAACAAACTGGCTTATAGTCATATTATTAAATAATCTCACTTCCCTACATACTCCTGTTGTTCTTCCCTGACTGGAAACCCAGAGGCTAGAAAACAACTTTTCCCTGTATACAGAAACTGTTATTCTGCAGTTTGTGGAATTTTATTGACATTTGGCCAACCTGAAAAAGCCTCTGAAAAATGAGTTCACACACGTTCACTAAGGATTTGCTAGACCCTCATAATTAAATTCCCAAAGACTCTTATCTGGTCTCACCTTAGCCCAGACTGAAGCCAACAATTTTAATCACAAGTGCAACTTTGGACTGCTGCTGAGCAGATCAAATCTGGATACAGACTATGAATTGAGATCAAGGAGAAGTTTTCTTTGCACTGTTAATGCATGTATCACGTCTGAGTCTAAGGCAAAGAAGAGTGGGGACCGAATGACTGAGAAGGAGGTTGAGAGAAGTAATTTTGCGAACTGTAGAAATGAAGGCTACTTGAAGCAATAACTAGACAGATACGAGTTTGTAAGACCTTTTATTTAATGACTACGATACTATATTATCACTCCAGTTCTTGTCTTGAACAATGACCAGCTTGTTTCTACTCTTGAACTGTTCTGAGGCACCAGACAGGTACCTCTTTCTGATCATACATGTTGATATTAAATAAAGAGCACTGAATATTAATAGACAAATTATATCCTCCTTATGAAAAACTTAAATCTAGGTATTTCAAGTTTTCTATGACCAGCAGATACTTTCAGTTAAATTCTCTAGCTGAAATATAAATGGGCTGCATAAGAGTAATGGAGATTTCATTACTTTTAGTGATACATCTAAAAAGATATTCAGTTGGTAACAAATAAACTCCAAATGCACTTATGTCCAATTTCTTACGGAAATTGCCTGCTCAAATTTAAACTATCCCTATCAAGTATGCAGTCTGTAAATTACATAACTAAACGGTAAATGTTACTTTGTCTCTTCTGGGTGGAAAAACGAATAATGAGCACCCTTCCTAGAATCCTGTTTATTTCGAATTCCCTCCTCATTCACCTTTCTGGCTTCTACCTAACAAAATCAGCGACCTGTTGAAATCCTTCTCCTGGCATTTTGGTAAAAAGCCCAGAATGCCCTTCCAAAGACAACAACTTCCTGCCAAGAGTAGGCAACATTCCCCAACTACATGCTCTATTATCAAGCAGCAATCATTAGCCAGACAGCTTAATGGTTTAAGCACCAAACAACAGAGCCAGTGACTAGCTCTACTCAAAAGCAGAATTTGTTGTCCATTTACCCCATGCCAATGGACTGCATTCAGATCACTAGCAATTCCCTGAAGAAAAATGACAAGCTATAATGGCAAACAAGATTGGATCTGACAACGATTTCTGGTAAATCTTCTTGTGGATATTTAAGGTGATACCAGCCCCCTGGATAGCCCCTCCCCAGCATTTCTCTGACTAAGGTTATTGTCCCTGTGTAGCACAGCAGCCGAAGACAACCTGTATCCCTGCCTGAGCTGCCCAAAATCACAGTCCAGTGCTTTCACACAAACCAATCTTAGTAACAGACCATACTAACAAGACTGAATTTGTCCTCTTAGATATAGTGTGAATAACTAAGGGAAGCAAGTCTTTAAATCACCCCAGCTGTATTTGTAAAAGGGTTTCTGTCAGAGCCCCAGGTCTTTCACAAAATACATCTTTGTAAATATCAAAACACCTCAGAGCAGGTAAGTCCAGTTCAAAAGTATGCTGACTGTCACTTAATTCACTGAACAAAGTGTTGGCATTCCTCCTTACCTTATTGATGGGAAGGTTCAAACTAGACCTCAGGCAGGAAAGTTAAGGCATGCAGCTTGAACACACCTTCGCTTTGACACCAGAGCCTATGTTGTCTCAAATTCACTTGAAATGTTTAAATTTCTTCAGAAGTTACACAAGTTTTCACTGTCCACTAAAAATACTAAATATACTACCACCTAAAAATTGGTGGCATAATTGGTTGGAATTAAACACAGATTCTTTCTATTTTATATGTATAAACATGTAAGAACACACAGATATATCTAAGAAAAAGATGAGGAACTAGATCTGTTATGTATAAATGGTTAGAGCCATAATAAGACATAGAGCCATGTATAAACATAGAGCCCTCACAGAATCACAGAATGGTAGGAGTTAGAAGGGACCTCTGAAGATCATCTGGTCCAACCCCCCTGCCAAGGCAGGATCACCTAGGGCAGGTTGCACAGGAACGCATCCAGTCAGGTTTTGAAGGTCTCCAGAGAAGGAGACTCCACAACCTCTCTGGGCAGCCTGTCCCAGTGCTCCGTCACCCTCACAAGTAAAGAACTTTTTCCTCATGTTCAGGTGGAACTTCCTGTGCTGCAGTTTGTGCCCATTGCCCCTTGTCCCATCCCTGGGCACTACTGAAAAGAGACTGGTTCCTTCCTCCTGACAGCCACCCTTCAGATATTTAGAGACATTGATAAGGTCCCCTCTCAGCCTGCTCTTCTCCAGACTGAACAGCCCCAGATCTCTCAGCCTTTCCTCATACGAGAGATGTCCCAGTCCCTTAATCATCCTCGTAGCCCTCCGTTGGACTCTCTCCAAAAGTTCCTTGTCTCTCTTGAACTGGGGAGCCCAGAACTGGGCACAATACTCCAGATGATGCCTCATCAGCACAGAGTAGAGGGGGAGGATAACCTCTCTCGACCTGCTAGTCACACTCATCTTAACACACCCCAGGATACCATTGGGCCTCTTGGCCACCAGGGCACATTGCTGTCCCATGGACAACTTGCTGTCTACTAGGACTCCAAAGTCCTTCTCCACAGAGCTGCTTTCCAGCAGCTCAACCCCTAACCTGTACTGGTGCCTGGTGCTGTTATTCCCCAGGTGCAGAACTCTACACTTGTCCTTGTTAAATGTCATGAGGTTCCCCTCTGCCCAACTCTCCAGTCTGTCCAGATCCCGCTGAATGGCAGCACAGCCTCCTGGTGTATCAGCCACTCCTCCCAGTTTTGTATCATCAGCAAACTTGCTGAGGGAACATTCCAACCCTTCATCTAGGTCATTGATGAAGATGTTGAACAAAACCGGACCCAGTACTGATCCCCTCAATCATTCTCTGGACTTCTGTTTAAGACTATGCAGCAGAAAATCACATGTAAGATGCATTTGATTCTGATTATTTAAAATATATCTCACTAAATCAAACAAAAGGTGGAGCTGTGATTCAGCACTAATAAAACCCACATGGTTTAGGACTGCTCCCTTGTCAATTTGGTCTGGTCACAATTAAAGAATTTATATTTTTTCTTATCAAATGATATTGCATAACAAGCCACCATGTAATTTTAAGCTTGAAAGACGCCGAACGGAAGCTAAGCAAATACAAAAACTTCAGGTCAGCAGAGGATTGAGAGACTACTGTAACAGAATGGAAATGAAAAAAGATACTCCACAGCTGAAGACTGAGGCTCAAGACTTAGTAAGTTCTCAGCAGCTGTGGGAAGGATTTGTGTACTCTGTCAGAAAGGTCCAAGACATTTTTAGATATATGGGTCATTTCCAAGATCGAAGACAATTATATGGGTAAAACTTACAGCTTCTTTTAAGATCTTTATACTTGAGATAAATGATACCAAAAGATACTTGTTTTTTTTTAATACAACTATACTGCTGGACATTAAAATGTGTGACACATTAACTGACTTTTTAATCACTCATCTGTATTATAAAATCATTTGAGCTACTCTTAGCTTCACTAGTCCCTGCTTTCTTCTCCAGTTACATTTCTAGCTCTACTTCATTCTGACTTCTGTCCTTCAAAAATAAACATTTTATCATATATAATTATGAAAAAATTATATCAGAAAAAAGAGATAGAAAGTTTTCTCACCAAAAGAAAATCTTGCCTTATGCCATGTTAATGACTTTTACTAACCTAGTCTTCAAGCACAATATTCCTTCTTTCAAGATACTTGAGCTGAAGCAGAGATATGGCCTAAAGCTAGTTAGATTTTTATATATGAACGTAATGGGTTGTCAAAATGTGCAATGTAATTAACTGATCCATACGTTAATCAATTGTCACATCCATAAACATTTTAAACACAGTTAATCTCACGTTAAAATGTCTAACTTAGTGAAGCAGTCTTTTTTATTGGCTTACATTTGTTAGAACTTAAAAAGTTGAACAGAAAGAAAGGCATACTGCATGGTAAATAAAGTGCCTATAAACAGTGAACAGAGAACAAAATACCAAGCAGCTACTTCATATGAGAGCAACACCTATTCTACAGAAATAAGGCAAAGGTCTTTGGAAAAAAAATAATAAAAGAACAGTGATCATGTAGTAATTAAAGGTTGTCTCATAATGCAGACATATAAAGAAAATTGATGAAGGCTGCATGATGCCCAGCTAACAAAAAAAGTACGAATATGCTCATTTATGCAAGAATTGGAACAAGAAAAACTCCATCTGAGTAAAACGAACCCATCTATTTCTGTTTTCCAAGCACATAAGAGTGTAGAAAGCAAAGACCCCTGTCTTAGAGGGGTGGCATGTGCTGTGAATGGGACAGCACCAGAGTCCACACCATACCCCACTGATGTCGACAGTTGCTCGCTCAAGCTCCCAGCTCAGTAAGCATGGAACAGCTGGGGACAAACTGCAGAGACAAATTTTTAGTTAAACTTTTATCTAAAGAAAAGATTCTGGAGGTTGAAACATCAAAATACATGCACACGGCTTGCTTAGACTTACAATTCTAGTTACAAGAGTTCTACAAGCTAATAGACAGTTGAACAGCAGCTTGTGTGTGCAGCTACCAATTTTATAAAATGATGATATGCAAATCTGTGTGCAGGAACATGTTAATATAGATACATATACAGTAGGCTTGGATCCATACATCTGCCTTTAAAACATTTAAGGATAGCATAAATTATTATTTTTTTGAAATGTTGCCTCCTTAACTATCATTTTATTATAGAAAATTATAACTCTATCAGATGGATGAACACTACAAAACTTGGGTTATTATTATAGCAGACAGAACTACATAAAAATTAAAGTCTGCAAACAATTCAATTCCCAAGGTGTTCTTAGTTCAATATCAAACTGAACAACAGCTTTAACTGTGTTAGAAATATCAGCAACGTGCTCTCCTTTCTATTTATTTATAGTCAGTAACACTTCATTCATTATTTTAAAAGTTCATTCAAAGGAGTTACTAAGTGAATTCTCTCACAGAAGGAAAAATAGAAGATTTTTTTTAAATCCTTCTCAAAGATTCCAGACTTGCTTTACTCATCTGTTGCTAACTCAACTAAAATAAACAAAACTACTATTAAAAACATACTAAGCATGCAATCAAAATGAAGGAAAAAAGGCAAACTGATTAATGTTTCACATCTGAAGTCATTTCCTTGCACCTGCAGTTCCCATCTAGGAAAAATACTACAAACATCACTGAACACAAGACTAGTATTCAGAACATGGGCAATTATTTTCACTGTTTTCACTTTCCCTTGTCCCCACAATTCCTAATGCTGGGAACTTTTACAATTATTTTGGACACAATGAAAATACAACACTTAAAACTTACGAATTGCACCTCTATTTATTTTAAATCTTCTATTCATTTAAACATTGACAGCACATTTGTTCAAGAAGGAACTTGAATAATAAACTTAGTACTAACATTGCTTCTGCATTTGCCATTCCAATATCTACCTATACCAGTCATCGACATAAATGCAAACTTTAAGATTTCTTACAAAGACAGTAAATGCATTTACAATTGGATATAGCCCTATCCCCTTTCCATTTTTAACATAGTGTCCAAACAACATGATGATATTAAAATTATCTTCCCAGCAACTTCAATGGGATCTGGATTTAGGCTGCTGTGAAACAAGGTAAAAGCACAAAAAAGCACATGATAAAAGTTATGTGGTACATAGCTCTTTCTCCAGCAGAGCAAGTATCTTCACATGAAGGAAAGTATCTTTTTTTGACCCACATTAAGCACGTACTATGGACATATTGCACATATTCAAATAAAAATTAGCCTAAGAAACCTGAAGTAAGAGCATCACTTACTCTTGCTTGAATAATTAAAAACACTAAACAATTTTTTATCCAATAACCAAAATGGTTGTTTCTGGGTGCAGAAACAACATGTAGTATTTCATCATATGAGACTGAAGTTAGATATGCTACAAATTTCATAGCAGAGTGGTGGACAAAGGGAGAAGTCTCTAGTAGATCGGTAGTTCAACTGCAATGCAATCTAGCTATCATGACTAACAGCATAATGTGCTAAGACACTTTGCAGCATTTAAACAGTCTACCAACACAACTCATCTCACATCAACCAGGAGCACAAGCTAACTTTTTCTCACCAAAATGTGAGCACCTTTCTCACCACCAGGTTAAAACATTGGGCTGCTTTGTGTTTTTAGCAGTTTCATGATTTCTGTAATTTTCAAGAAGTTTACAGATGTGTAACAGTGAAGTATCGTATTTATGAGTTTGGACACCATAATGTAGGCAAGACTTGTATAGTCACTGGCATTTTCCACACTATGCCAAACATTAACTGCTCAAGGTCTCAGTAACATGGTACAGTACACAGCTGCAGCAGTGGAAACGTTAACTCCCTTAACACCCCAAACGTTCCTCCACAGGGCAGAGCCGCTGCAGTAGACCTGCTGTGCCCATCTTCTGGGTGACTTGACACATGAAAGAACCCACAGGTCTGTAAGCTATTTGTAGCGTACATCTCATCCCGTAAAAGTCAGATTCAAAACAGCAAGTGCACAAACAAAGAATCACTGTGGCTGGAAGAAACAGGAGTATTAGACCCCATTCCCTCAAAATCAGAGGCCCTTACAATGTGTTGCAAGGAGACATTTATTACCATCCTGAATCCCCTCAAAGATTTCAGCCACAACTCCAGAAAAGACAGACTTCAGCAAAGAAACTGGTTTCAGAAATTCACTCATATCCCTTCTCTTCTCTCTTCCCCTGCTACTCCCTCTCATCACACTGCTCTTCTAGTGATGCCAACTATTTGTCATGTTGTGCCTTTTGTTTCAGGCCTGTTTTTAACCACGATGAGTTTAGTGACCTGGTTCACAGACACCCCCATGAATGGTTGTCTTCACAGCACGTTAAGTGCTATGGCACAAGCTGGATTCATCAGCTATGACAGGATTTCCTAGAACTCTGGTTTCGGAGAGCTATGTCATTCCCTTCTCAAGACAAAACACTGGATGACAAGACAGTCCCCCTTTTAATGCTACAGCCAGTGGTTACAGGACTCTTTCAGGAAGACCTAGGGGGAGGTGAATTTCTATTTATAACCTCAGGTGCGTTCTCTATGTGACAGATGGTACAATATAATGTGTGTGACTTGCTCAATCTTTCCTTTTGAAGCTGTTCTACTTTGCATGAAATAATTATACACCACGTATGCCAGCAAGAGAATAGGCTGAGTCTGTAGTACAAGTCATTAATATATGCAGTTGGGCTTAGGGAGGGCAGATTCAGATTCCTAATTCAACATTATTTTTTACAACCAAGCTTTCACCAATCCAGGAAAAAAATCCTATGTTCATATGTTCTATGAGAACAACTGCTCTTAAGAGTGGGCTGCCACTGCATGCTATCACTGTCAGAGAAAGTCTGCTGAAAGAAAGAAGCAGCGCATCTTAAATATCCCTTTTAGATTAATACTTCAGTAACAGAATGTTTTAGAAAGCATGGGACTATGGACCATGATGAGGAAACCTACACAGAGGCTGGCTGTCACAAGACTGTAATACAGGTGCGTGCAATGTCACAGAGTGATGGGACATCACTCTCTGACTTGGTGAGAAACAGACTGTCCTTATAAGAAAAACTGTGAAATTATAAGCATTGAATGAAGCAGCATGCAGCGAGGAAGGAAATAAAGTCAGAAATATAATGTGCACACACTGTTACTATTTATAGAAGTTTTCAGTTAGATTCCTGCTCTGTGTTTCTCCTCTGTCAGAAACAGAGAGGTATCGGGGAAAAGAATGACTGATCACAACCAAAACCTGGGAGCTGAAAGACTACAGGAGACAATTCCAGTACTGTAAATGACCCTATCTTGGAGCACATCAGCACCTATGAACATTGACCTTTCAAAGTATCAAGTTTAATTTAAAATAAAAATAAAATTCACCCATTGTTTACATTATTAGATACTAGCAGGGTCTCCAATTTATGTATCACTGAAAAAAATGTTCTGCCCTCTAGCAGGTAGGAATTTCACCAATATTGCCAAGTTACAATTGCCTCTCTCTTTTCACCACAACCAGAAGTGGTGATTTAGATAACCAAATCAAAGTTTAAGTCATTGTTTTTTTCAGAAAGTGAG
The DNA here is from genome assembly GCF_000687285.1 of Phaethon lepturus. NCBI lineage: Eukaryota > Metazoa > Chordata > Aves > Phaethontiformes > Phaethontidae > Phaethon > Phaethon lepturus. The sequence goes on from NW_010548449.1 coordinate 30,038, forward strand.
GAACAACCCCAACCACAGTACCTGAGAAAGGACAAGCTGCCCATGGAACTTATGGACAAATTTTCGTAAAGAAGCAAGGTATGAAGCCTCTCCTATTGTCCTTGCCAGAGACCGCAAAAGGAAATAACCCTGCAAGAAATTAAGCCAGAAACAATTAGGATGCTGTGAATTTGCTGATGTCTAGAAGAAAGAAGTCTTTATCACATTAGTAAAGCTATTTCAATAAAAATCAGTTGACAACACTCACCTTCAAATAGTGAACCTGCATGAAGATTTTTTCTGCTTTAAGACCATGTTTGACAATAGAAGCTCCAGACTCACTTAGTTCTCCTGTACTCTCCTTTTTGGGCCTAAAATGGCAACACACTAATTAAGACTTAGATAAGTAAGTAAAGAGTAATTAAAATGTTACACATTCTCATAGTTGAAAGTATTGTGAATGACATAGTAATGTTAGACACCTATGGCTAGTTCAGTCTTTTTTCTTTACTCTAAGTAAATAACTTCGCTTAGACAGATGAACCAACATACCAATTTCAAACTTTTAATGGAATTTTGTACATAGCTGACCAGACAGCTGGGGTATGAATTAAATCCATCACCGAGTTGGTGTACTCTTTTCACTGCCAGCATGACATCACATTGCATGCCATTCTACAGTGCACAGGCATATTATGAACAAAGCGAATCAAACAGGGAAGGGAAGAAGGAAGGAAGGGAAGAAGGAAGGGAAGAAGGAAGGGAAGAAGGAAGGGAAAGGATTGAAGTAATTATGTTCAACTAGAGATTTCTCTTCTTATACCTGAACATTGGCTTAACAGGTTACATAACTATACTTCAAGAATAACCTCTTTCATCTGCATGCAGTACACTGCATAAGAAATTATGTTCATTTTTGCCATTTGGAGTTGGAAGAAAGTAGTTGAATTTTTAAAACAAGCCTTTCACACACACACAGAGGTTTGTTCTACACACTAATGTCTAGAAGAAACCTAATTCTTCAATGCCTGATTTTAAAATGTAATACAGCATCTGGTATGCCAGAAATCCACAGCAGTAAGGTTTGGAGGACTTCAACTAGGCTCTTTTGAGCACAGAGTGAAACCAAAAGGAAGCTGTGTAAATAATTTTCATTTGTAAGCAGGGAAGTACTAAAGAGCCCTCTAGGTTTTTTTATTCCATCCACAAGAAATCCCAGCTAACAGTGGCCTGAGAACAGATGTCTGTCTTAGGAGCCTAACCCTGTGCCTGAAACAATCTCTCCAATTCTAAGTGTGGATTTTGAAATGGCCAGTCTTGGAAACCAAACGTCTTTCCCCTCACTTCTAGAGAACAGGGGCAACACAGGCCACAGCAGTGCACAATTCTTCAAAGCACATCACTCACACATTTCTCACGAGCTAATCCTTGTGATCAAATTTCTTTCATATCTATGTCTGCTTTGAGGAAAACATTCTTCCTTTTTTGTATCTGTGTAATGGTTTCTTATTAGAGTTTTGTCCAGAGTGCTAAGCTGTTTTTTTCACCCTTTAGGCACTACATTTAGGACCTTTGCACATAAAGTTCACTTCACACAGTAGTATCTTGATAAAATACAACTGTTTGAAATAAAGTAGAAAACCAAAATGCAGATTCAGTTTTATACTGTTCCTAACACAGTCCTTTACCATGCTATAGTTCATATTTTCTTTTAAGGAAGATCTTCCTTCAACATTGAAAGAAAGAGATCAACAACTGTTTATAGTAACTCCAGTTCTTCAAGACAATGTAATCACTGCAGACCCACAGCAGAAGAACAGAGGTCCACCTATTTCCATTCTGGATCAGTGTGCTGGATGGAAGGCCTACTCGCATTCCATACACGACTTTTCGTTGTTCTCTGCATATATAACAAGCCAAAACTGCTTCATTTCTCTCATAATAAATAGCCCAGTCTACAGACTTTGAAAATTTGAGTTTAAGCACAGGCTACAGGATCCACACTAAACTGAAATACCTCCCATAATCACAATTATTCTAAATTTGGCAACTATACTTCCTTCCCTCTTCCTCCAATTTTGTGCCTGTGTAGATCCTAGCAGGTGACTAGAAAGCAGCATGCCATCTGGATGATGGTACTAAAGAATTTCCTTTTGCAAAAGATGTATAACGTCTGCAAAAGAATGTAAATATTAAAAAAATTACCCTGTTCTCTGCTGTCAGTACTTCAGCACACTATTTCAAAACAATGCTTAGAATATTTACAACACATTGAAGGTACAAAGACTGAAAGACTGACCTACAAAATCAGGTATCTAACATAGTTGATGAAGCTAGGCATAATGCTAAAGGCAAGCTGATTCAAGAAATTCAAGCTGCTACTTGGCACATTTTAGATACCAGCAAATTTCTGAAGGAAGCAAAAGATGCTTTTTGTTTGCCAGGAAGAGAAGTACACTGTACAAAGTAAAAGTACAATTCGCTAGGAAGTCCTTGGTAATTAAATGCTTTGATGTGCTAGGTAGTGATGAAAACCGATGCAGAGATCACAGGAGACCATCTGAAAGGCACGTTTCCTATGCCCGTGACAGAATAAAACTCTTCGAACATCCACCAGACAGCATTGCTTCAGGGGAAAATGGATTTGACTCAAGTGGAACTCAGAGAGAAATTTAGAATTAGGTATTAACACAGGTTTGTCTTAATGAAGAATCACAAGCTGATATTCTAAGGGCTAGGCCATGAAACAATCTCAACACCAGCTTTATTCCACAGAATGAAATAGACTTCTCTAGTCATTTGCTTTCGTAACATGAGAGACTGGATGACAGTGCTGGTGTTGCTGCTTGCCAGCAGAGTAAGGATATATTTCACAAGTGCTTTTATCCCTGCAGGTTTCCTTCAAACTGTGAGAAAATACACAGGGTTCTGTCTGAAGTCTTACCCTGTATGAGCACTACAGTGCCACAAATTCCTTCTTCAATACTCAAATTTGCTGGTGCTTCCTTTCAGAGCTGCTGCCTGCTGAAAAGACATTTACCTATTTCTTTCATACCTGACTTCTTTTTTCACAGGTAGCTTATGAGATGCTACTATAACATAATATCAACTATCCATAATAATAAGAAACATCATGCTGATGATCAGTTTGCTGAGTGGCTTTCGCCTTAGTCTGAACAAGTATTCATTTGCTGGATCAGCTGACAAATTTTGGGCAGGGAACAAAAAAGTAATTGAAGAATAGGCTTATGCTTGGGAAGAGTGAGTTGGCTGATTTTTTTCTTCCTGACATAATTGTCAAGAAGAAACAAACAGTTATAATTTACTTTCAATATCCTTGTGTAAAAACACAAGCCTGAACCAGCACAAGCCTCAGTACAGACTCAAAACCCAGTGCAATGCCAAGGCTGAAATTTGCTGTCTTACACACCAACTCTGGAAAGCACATGGACATACTTTCAGAAGGAAAAAGAAAAGAAAAAAAAACAGTAAACACACAAAGAGAGAAGCTATTCAAGTCCATGCCACAAAAAAGTAAAGAATATTTATATCTCACTGAAACCAGTGGAAAGTCCTTAAATGCAACCACAGCAAACTAGAGACATCAGAGAGGAAGAGATTGCCAGAATCCCAAGGTGGCATCATGTTCCTCTCCTGAAGTGTTTATTAGAGGCATATTTTTCAAAGGAGAAACAATTTGTCATTCTTTGAGAATTGAGAATACCACTATGTGAAAGGTAAGCAGAATGCTTATTACAGAGACTTATGTCTACTAAGTGTGGAAGTCAACAGAAAGCTTGAGTTTCAATTTTGAGATAGATCAATCCTTCCTGAGCTTCAAACTACAAAGGATATTTTGGCCCTTTAAATAGAAAAATTACTTTAAAAATTTACACCACATACACATTTTATTAAAAGTAACAACTACATAATTGATGCAAAAGATGACAAATGTGATTCCATAATGTTGAAAATGGAACCATACATCCAGATAAGTCTCATATCACAAGAAGCAATGTTCCTAAAAATAATTTATTTTTTTTAAAAAACAAACAAAAACATTAGAACTTGTCAGTTAGTAGTTGTGTTGGTAGCAGCTGTATTAGAGCTGGTGATAAGGCTTGCTTTTGTGTTTACACCTATCCTTAAATTGCACACTTGCAAATGTATAACTTCACTGATTCTGCTTACATGTAGGATACACAATTCATCAATAAACATGAAGTAAAAGAGATCAATGACAGACTACAGTATATGCAAAGTTGGTGACACATTTTCAGATTACATGAGGCCGTAGAGACAAATTTCTGTGTTAGTGAACATTGCCCAAATATAAAAGGCTTTTATGTCTTACTGGGAAAGCACAAAAAGAAGGGGAGACATCAAAATGAATGAAATGGCAACAGTCTTCCAAAAACATTTAAAAGTTGATTATATAGAAGGTGTGGATCAATTTGTTCTTCAATTCCGCTTCTTGGTGGAAGAAAAGAAGAAATCTACATTGTTTGAAATAAACAATATTTCAACTGTGCATTAGGAAGCAATGTTTAACTGTTAACATTAAAACAGATTAGGTAGGTACCGCTAATTTTTATTGGAGGTTTCTGAGAACATGTTAGCAAAAACCTGCTTGAGATGGTCTGTGTATACTGTCTGTGTATCAGGGTAGAAGAATGGTCTACATAATCTCTTGAAATCTGTCCCTGTACTTCTATGACTTGGTCAGTGTAGAGCTAATTTGAGTTAGGATTAGTAAACTTGTTTTTCTTGGTCAAAGACTGTGGAGAGACAAGCAGTGGAAATGGTAGGCGGCCACTCAAGATACAAGACTATGGCAAATTCCCAAGACACCAACCAGAACAGCCCAGATTAATAATCATTAGCAAAGCAAGAATCTTTTTTTGATCTAATGTCTTTAGCTATGTAAGAAGTCTTGAGCTCAGCATCTGGTACCTAAAGGCCAAAATCTTGTTTAAATAGCATTATTGGTAATTTCTAAAGAGAAAATACATTTATATACTTCATTATGCTTTTTCCTTTGTTTTTTAAAGCTCCATTCAGCTTGGCAGTTAGATACCATATTCCTGTATGTGCTTGTCTCAGCCACAGAAACTGAATCTGTTGTGGCTTCAAACAGTGAACTTTGTTCAAGAAACAGCCTTTTTTTTTCCCCCCTGAGTAGAGGCTTTTGTAAACTGCTTAGAGACATTTTATATCAAACTAAATCCCATGGTTTTTCAATGCTTTCTATAACAAACAGTAAAGCAATTGCATTATACATAAGATGAATAACCTAGTCAATTTAATTTGACTTTTCTTTTTTCTTCAGAAGGAAATAAGGAAAGGCAGTGGATTTAATCTGATAATTTAAATTCATATCCTTTGAAGGGAGAAAATGGTGGAAAACAGGAGAGACGGAACATGCAAAAGCAAAGATTATGCTGTCATATTGTTACCTTAAAACTTGCAGCTCTTCTTCAGAGTTCTGCACCTCATCTCTGAGTCGTCGCCAACGAAGTAAAGCTTTCAATTCTTGCTGCCCTTTTACTTCATCATGTGACAGCTGCTTAGTGTACAAAAAACAGAGATCACTGACTGCTGTTTTCCAACAGACAATAATAATTTTCAGAAAGAGAAACCTGTTTTGTTTCCCTTTAACAGGGAAGAAGATGCAGGAAACAGTACCGATATCCATGACTAAAAAGAAACCCCAACCAAACAAAAAATAAGTTGCTACCAGAAGAGTTAATGGCAGCACTAAGGAAAACAGAAGCCTCGCTGTGTGCATCAAATCAATAGTCATTTACATACTTCTGCCTGAGGAGAGAGATGAGCATGTTTTTTTCCGTTTACTGACCAGCAAGAAGTGAACTGAATGTACAGTACAGATACCTGGCATATTGGTTTTGGTTGCATCTTTACTCTTTCCAGCCTTGAAAGCAAAGAGCTGCTTTGCGTGCTGACTTCACTCCTCTTTTCTACTACTTCTGAAACACTCGTGAAAGCTCCCTGTTGTATTTTCCCCCATTAACATAATATTAACGGAGATGCATGCTTATGAAATAAATGCCAGGTTGTCAGCTTACAAATAACAACTAATTATGCTTATCTATTATAAGAAAAGATGGGAGATGGGAGAAAGTAAAAGCAGCTAATATTATGCTGCATTACACCACTATTTCAGTCACAGGAAATGATTGTCAGGCACTGTGGAAGACACTTTCCTACAACTATATGCTTGCACAGCACCAAAACTACTCATAAATTCTAAAAAGGAAAAAAAAAGCAGTAATACTTTTTTAACCTTATAAATTAACAAGGGCACTCATCACCCCGTTTTGTTGCTTACTGCTTTCCATTCAGCTACATGGAAGGGTGTGTTCTACAATGAAAATGTTTTCAGGTGACTCACAGAAGCATAGAATTAATGTGAACAGCTCACAGCAGAGGATTGATGCTCAATGTAAGGGCCAAAATGAATTTTAGGACCAGAAGGGAAAAGCAAAGTGTTTGGACAGCCTTCCTCTCTTTCTTGTTCCAGAAACACAGTAAGTGACAAGGAATTCTGTTTTGTTCAGGGCTATAAATATGCCTGATACTTAATAAAATGGAGGCTCAGTTCCCAGTCCCACCTGCTCTTCCACAGATGGAGCTCTGCAGACTTAAGGGGGAGAATCAGGCCCCTACACAAGGACAGGAAGAAATGACTAATACATGAAATGTTTTAAATATCAGTGGTACAACAAAAATAAGAATTGGATCCGAAAACCACTTTACTAGCTGACATGCAATTTATAAGCTTTTCACTTTAAGGCAAACAATCATTTCTAAGCCTTTGACATAAGGGTAACTCTTGCTGGGCTGTATAAGAGAAAAAAAAGTGTAAGTGCTCGTGCCCTATTTGGTCAGCTTCCATTTTGTTTTGAGGCACACTTCTTGGCTGTCCACTGGACAAAAACAGACCACTTTCATTAGGTACCTGGACTATTACAATATTCAGTAAGAGTCTGATCATTATTCCAGTTTCAGGAACACAAGTGGAAGGAATGCAGAGCAACTGTTTGATAGCTGAATTGTAATAACCAAGTAGTACATTTGCAGGAAGGTAATCATTGACAAACAGATGTTTCCATTCTAATTTGCACTAACCCCCACCTCTGTAAAGATTAGTGTTCATTGTGGATTGGGAAGTATTTTTTATTTTTTTAAAAGTCAAGTTATCATGCAAATGCCAATATTATTTTAAAGACTTATCTTCACAACACAGAACTTTTCATTTATATCTAATTCACAACAGGGTATATGATTTCAGTTTCCACACAATTCAACTGAGAAGTGATGTATCATCACCTTACCTCTTGTGCCCTAGCCCAAAATACATCTTCCAAAAAAGTGGCAAACCCTTCACTTATCCACTCTTCGGTCCAGTCACGAGCACCAATGGCCAGTCCAAACCAAGCATGAGCAATTTCATGGCACAGACGTGTTCCACAGAGATGGCTCTCTCCCGGTAATACACTCTGTGACAGGAAGATGATGTGTGGGCTGCACAATAGGAATAAGTGACAAAATACATTATTGACCTGTTATAACATGAATTGTGTGGCCACAATAATGTATAGGCTTTATTAGCCTTGTCAGCCTGTTATTACTATATGCATGCTAGGTCATGACAGACAGTTTATAATTCAGGCGTTTTTAGGAATTAGGTTGTACTTTATTGTTGGCTGGCAAAGAATCAAACTAAAATTCTGCCGAGCAGTTATTTTGTATTCAATCGCCAAACATTATTACCTGTAAGAAGCACCTTAAACCCAAATTTTATATTTCTCAAATTACAAGACTGATTTATTTCAATAGAAGCATTTATATATAAGCCAGGATAATAAAAGATGAGCAGGTATGAATATAGGCAGCAAGTGTTTATCAGTTAAATCAAAGCTGGAAATAAATGCAGCAGAAACATTTTATAAAGAAAATAAATCATTATCCAGAAGCAACAAGAGCCATGTATAGTAAAGCACATGTGCTTGTTAAAACCTAAAACAAGCTACAAAGATATCATCTGATGATAGGAGCTGATAATTTCTGCAAATGCAGAGGAAGAAGAACATCCTTTATCGCAAGCACAGAAGCGAGAAGGAGACTTGCTATTCACTAAATCTCTGCTTTTCACAACAGGGGAGAACAACCCAATCTGTGTCTACTCTGCTTTGCACTCAAGTACTATAAGAAGAAATTGGGGGAAAAAACTGTTATGAATTATTGCTCTGCTATTGAAAACACTTAACACTGAATTGCAAGTTACTGCAGTTCCCAACTCATGTTCTGCTGTAAGGCAATTTCTGCTATGCTTATAGACATTGCAGACATTAATGTCTCAAAAGTTACATAATTTTTGCAATTAAGTAACTCTAGGAAAGAAAAATAGCAGAATTAAGCCCTCTGACTAACGTGCAAGGCATTAACAGGGCACCATGCCACAGATGGGAGTAGCAAGGGTACAAACCAAGGCAACCATCTGCAGAGTATTCCTGCACTAACCCTTGGCATACATAACCTGCATTTCAACTGTTTTCTCAACTCCAAACAGTTAGAAAGGAAATAAAGCATAATGGTAATACCTTCAAGATCACAGGTCTCTAAAACTAAGTCTAGCCTTCCGAGCATGGGAGGGGAGTGCATGGCCTTAAGACATTTCTAAGAGTCAAATATTATTCATCAGTGTTCCAAAAAGCATCCCCACCCACCCTACCCTTCCGTTGGAAATGTTAAAACACCTACTGTTTTCTTGCAACCAGTTGAATGTCTGGAACTGAGACCATAAAATATGATACACACTTAAATAGAAAAACATACTCAGTAACCATGTCCTTATAAAATAATAATAGTCAACCAGCAAAGCAAGTGAATACATTTCAATCAGCTGGCGTTGTAAGCAACAATGTAAGAAATTAAAACACTAATAGAAGAATCAAGTCGCAGAGAACAAAGGAAGAAAAAACAGCAGCTCTCCAAATCTTTGCCAAAAGCAATTCTGATGAAGGGGAGGGAGGGAGGGAGGGAGGGACGGAGAGGGGGGGAAAGTGCAAGCACAGAAGCTGCAGAATATGATGAACCTTTTATTATAAATTTAGCCCCTGATGAGAAGAATAACTGCAGCTTCAGGGGTATTTCTTTGGTCAGTTGTAAGTAAATGACCCCTCACTGTAGCATGTGTACAGTGCTACAAAGAAAAAACACAGAAATGGACCAAGTAAGTAACATTCCAGACATACTGCTGGCAATGTTTCAGCCACTGGGTTAAGCAAAACAAAAGTAACTTCATGCCTTATAAACAGGCTCACAGAATGGTTTGCATTTTAAGTCTACTGTAGGTAAATACACAATAAAAGTAAAGATTGTATTCCCTACTTTTTCCAATAACTTAAATAATAGAATTGCCGCATTTGGACAATCTTCTCCTTTATGGAAGGATTGCAAATCACTCTGTGAGAAAAAAGTGTATGAGTTAAATTTTGGCCAAAGAGTAAGAATACAACTCTCTCTAAGGCCAAAAATATGATTATGTGCTGCAGCAGAATTTCATTTTAGAGTCTGGGTACAGCCAGCAACTTCCTTTCCTGAGAACACCTTAAATGACTCCTTTTATTTTATATGCCCTTAACAAGCAGCTATATCACCTATTCAGAGCCTCATTTAGCAACAGATATCACTACAGAGCAGTGCAAAATTCCCATTTATCTTAGGAGTAATTTTATCAAAGACTGAACATGTTTCTGTAATATGTCCAGCACCTATCCGTTTGGGGAGAAGTTTGATTCTATATATTGGTTTAAAACACAGATTCTCTATTTCCAGTACATGTTTGAATTCCAGAAACTCTGCTTCACTTCTACTGATATCAACTAAATCTGCATTTTTTTACATCATCTAGGATATGCAGTGTTATTCATTGCAATGCTGTTACTATCATCATTGGTCCTAAAACACTCGGTAATTCAGGAAAGTGTCTATGTGAAAAATAAGATAATCAGGATGACGATTAAATTGCAATAGGCATAAAATTTATTTTTCTTTTACTAGAATAGGAATTTGACTCTCCTCCCATCCATTTTATTTACTAGGAACAAATTACAAGGCTTGATATCCATTGCTTTCATTGAAACTGAAAAGAAAATAAATCCATTAATACACTAGGAATGGACAAAGGTGATTCACCTCAGCAATTACATCAAGACTTGACAAGGTATGCACAGCTTATAAATGCCTCTAGTGGATGTCTTTTCAAGTCTGTCCCAGGTTTCTAAAGCAGGCCAGAACAGGCTAGCTGGATGTGGTGAGGAAGATGGGAAACCTCTCCCAGTTAACAAAAAAATAAAAAAAAACCCCAGTCCTTCCCAGGAAGCTGGACAAGTTCCCAATGGTTCTTACAGAAAAAGAAGTTAATGACTTGTTTTCAACAAGTGTACACCTGGTTCCACTTTTAAAGCAAAAGGTTATTATTCTGACCAGAATCACACCCTCATAACTTAGATCTTTGTATCATTTGACTGAAAGAAGGGTTCCCTCTTCCAGTTAAACTGCAGTTAAGGGAAATCTCAACACTGTAACTATGGATGCATATGAACTATGAATGCATATGAAGGAAAAACTGAGCCCCAAAGTGAAAGAAATTTTTGGTGTGAAAGGCCAAAGGGTGCTGATGTTCCAATCATCCAAATCCACCCACGTAGATGTTCTTAATAAATGGCCTCTTCAACATATAAAAGGTTTCCAATGGGTCCTAGAGCTCTGAACGGTAATCTGACCAGTTGAGAGGCCAAATCTCTGTAAGCAATTTTGCAAAACTTCTTCTCCAGACTTGTGACTTAGATGCAGGCTGCAGCAGTGTGCTATCTTTGGCTGCTCACACATAATCAGATGAGACACATAGCACAAACTCTAGCCAAATGTACGTGCAAGAACTTAAGTACACATTTAAGCTAGGAACATGAAGCTCGTTTCTAACAGACTTGTTCCATTCCTTTTGAAGTAGAAGTCTTTCCCTCTTAACACACAGATGCAGATACATTTTCTTTGTACTTATTGAAATTACAGAGGCAAGACCGTATCAACTGGAGAATTATGCTTCTGTAGTCAAAAGTAGCACCCAAAATCCCCATTACAGATAGAAGTTACATAATTAAAAAAATCATGTTTTGATAGTAGTCCACATATTGCTTATCTTTTCCTATTTAGAAGAAGGTAGTCAGATAGTAAATGGGTCAGACTTGTACTTCTAGAAATCTCTTAAACACACAGAAGGGAGCAGGAGAAATCTCTCAAAAAATATTTTCATAGGAACACATTAAGATTACTGGAATTGAGAAAGTTAGACAATTAAATGACAGTTTTTTATGTATCGTTTGTGCAATCTCTCATCAGTTGCCTTCAACCAACATTACTCCAGCAATACGAAGAACAGTATTAGCATATAGCCTGTGGTATCTACATCAGACTTTGAATGTTAGCTTAATTTATCTTTGAGGACACTTGTGCCATTGGAATGCAGACACAAGAACATGCAACATCCACTTACTTATCTCTATAATCTCCAGCATTCTGGTGTATGTTACAGTCCAGTACTGAGAGAACTACAACCTTTTTAATCTCTTATGTTTGTAGTGTACCAGGAACTCACATATACACACAGATGCACTGGTATAGACAAGGATCTGTTTTTTAGAATACTCTGAGCATTGTTCTAGAAATAATGGAAACTTCATAAAGTTTTCCCTTCCTACCATCACACTGGTAAACCAACAAGTGACTGGAAGTTACAGCTGAAAGTCATTGTAGAGTAAATGACTAACTTTTTACTCTATAGAGCATGTAGTAATTACCGTAGGGTAGTCAATAGGTAAAGAAGACCAATCCCTGTGTTGGAAGGAGGATGGTATCAGCCAACTCAGTACAGGAATTCAACATCCAAACTTCAAATTTCAGTCAAGCACCTAACTAATGATCTGAACACCTGAGCAGCAGCTGCTCCATGAACTGGCAGACAATCACTTCAGTCTTGCTTATTTCACTGTACCAAACCAGATTAGTCAGGATGTATAAACAAGGGTGAAACCCTCTCAGGAGAAACTCTCTTTGTTAGTGTTCCACAGCAAAACCAATATTTGGCATAAAACTGATTAAATTATACAGTGAAAGGAAAAAGTTAACAGGAGCATAAGCTCAGACAACTGCTACACAAACAACTGCTATTCAAACAACTGGGTTTGTAACAACTCTTGATAATTTCTCATTATCTCCAATCCCATATTACACCAAATTAACAACCTTGAAGTAAAAAGCTGCATAAAAAGACAGTATGTATTTATCACATACAACTGTGACATACACCACCTTCCAGTGTCTTCAGACTTAGAAGTCAACTATTTGTTTGGTTTATCCAGACACTATTCACAGAGGAAATTTTATAGATTTTCTTCAGATACCAGAAATAGCTCTGGAACTTTATAATGAACAAAAATAAACTAAAACACATTTTAAAAAAGTGACAAGAGTTGACAAATGCAATTTTTATATGTCAGGAGACCTTACTTTGCTACTGCAAAAGGACCGATCATACTGACCTGAACAAAAAGCATACAGGTTTGATGTGCTTCAAAAAAATAAACAAAGAATTTGATGGACTCCCAGCTACTATAAGATCAGTTGAAAGGAAAACTGTATCAATCCATATAATTCCCTATAATTCAATTCTCTTAACTTTATGTTCACAAATGAAAAGATATGTTATATCCTTTCATGCTATATGATAAATATATTTTCCTCATAATTTCAATTATAACTTGCTCTGAAACTTTCATATGACTAAAAAGTCAAAGTATCAAAAGAAGAATCTCTACTATTTTTAGATTATTTTTAACAATAAAAAATTAATAAAAGTCAAGAAACAAATAAATTTAAAAAATGAATTTTTTTTTTCTTTTAAAATTAGATCAATGGGAACTAACCACATACATGGTGATACCATCGATTAACTTCTTCTCTGAGTACTATAGGACAGTCAATCCTAAAAGTGGGATTCATATTTCATATTTCTACCTTAGGGGACTTCAAATATAAAATGCAGAGCTGCACTTGGTAAAACAAGATATTTCTTTAGTTGCCCAACAAAATGTACATCTAGCAGAGAGGAAGTATTTTGGAGGTTTTAATTTTTGCACCAGTCTTGCCAAAAATGCGCCTTATTCTCTTCTGATTTTTCCTAAAGCATGCTCTGCTTTGAAGTTCCAGCTCTCTCCTGGGGCTCAGGTCCTCTGTCCCCCATCATCCAACCAAAATACACAACGTTAAAATGCTGGACTGAAACTATCACTTTCCACAAAAGGGTTACAAGAATTTCCCTAGATCCAACTCTTGAGCACAGGAACACACCACAAGATGAACCATTTGGTAATAATGCAACTAGTTTCTTTAAAAATGGCTGTCTCATCCTCTAATACACACAGAGCACACACATTGACAGTGCAAAGACAAAAAAAAAAACTTTAACTGGGGCTTTACAAAAATTCACGAAACAAGTTACCTGTGGCTTATATCCTGCTGCAGTCATATGGTAATAAATCCTACATGCTTCACATGTTCTGACTTGGGATGTAAACCAAGAAGGAAAGAAACGATGATGTATTTTACATGCAGACTTCAGCCTGATGTCTCAGATCCAAATTATTGCCAGTGAACTAACCCAACTTTGTAATAATCATCAGGAACTAGAGGTGACAAGACCAACCAGCAGTCAATCCAAGTAAGAACTGTGGAGTTGAAGAGTTATTCATCAGTTCACCTCTGATGCCCCCGGGATGCCTAACAGCAGCTCTAGCTCTCCTCTTTTCATCTTACACATTCTGTATCACAAAGAGGAACTTTCAGGGCATGAACTTTTTTTGAGTTCTCCAGATTTTGTTTCCTAATGTCTTAAGTAAGCCCAACAATATCTATTCATTTCAAAACTTCTGTACACCCAGGATTTGTGACTGGCAGCAAATTGCCTGCTGTTGCACAGAAAGAAAAGCAAACATTGCAAATTACAGGGGGGGGAAGAAGGAATTACAGATTCAAAACCTCAGCTCCCATCAGGATTTTTGATCCAGATTTGCTTGAAACCTCACACCTGAAAAAACACATAGTAATGGAATTCTCTTATAAATATCAATTACACAACACCTCCTAGTAACAAGTGGCTACAACACTGTCAAAAATATTACAGTCAGTAAGTGTTTCAAAGAGAAACACCTTGAGGACTAAAGCTTTTCATGATGTATATAACAGAACTAATTTTTCATATTTAACTGATTTAGTTAACACATTTAGAAGTAAGTGCAAGTAACGTGGCTTCAATAAATGCAAATACCCATTTCACTCTTTAAAAAAAAAACCTCTATATTTTACAGAGCTCAATTTTTAACCTTCACACTTCCGATGCAGTTGCTCCCCAAAAAGTACTTACACTGCTAACATTTAAAATAATTTGTGAATCAGTGACACCGATTTCCAGATCCTGTGCTAAGTATTCATAGTACAAAATTGCAGTTTCATGGCAGATGTTTCCAAACAAGTCTATAAGCTACATAACTCAATTAGCTTATTTCTTTTTTTCTTAAAAGAACAGATAGATTAGAAGTCAATCTATAGTACTTCAGGTAAAGAGCAAAGAAACCAAGATCAAGAAAGTAAAAATATTTCTGTGAAGAGTATTTTATGATATGGAAATTTTCATACAAGTTATCTTTTTTGGTTTGATGTAAGATCACAGCAATGATAAAACATCTCTACTCTTGCTGTTATAGGTAGCATCACAAAAGAGTTTCAGAAACTGAAAGGAAAATTTTGTTCATGCCTGAGAATAGAGGAAATACCGTGTTCCCACTAATTTCAGTAAGAACTTTATATACACATATAAATTCAATATTTGGTTTACATTCTGGATTTGCTAAATTCCAGATTTCATATCAAACTTTTACCACATTTCTCTGAGTGTTTCCAAATATTAGAAAATGGCCAAATAAACAAAAAAAAAAGTTATGGTAGCAACCTTGTGAAAACAGTTAGTAACAAATAATATTGTGTGGAAAGTGTCTATTAGAACCATGCTTTTATATTCATTCTCTCTCATTTAAAACTGATTTATAAGATTAGGACCACAAAATTAACCTTAAGCACTTGCTGAAATTAAAAAAAGTGTCCAACTGATGGACAATGATAATTGTACTTAATTATTTTAATTGATGATATTATTTTAACAAGAACAGGGTAATGGAAACAGATATAGATGTTCTGGGCAGGCTGGATCGATGGGCTGAGGCC